>NC_080710.1:31210779-31378279 GCF_019097595.1 Hemibagrus wyckioides | reverse complement strand
ATCTATCCTGTCTATCTATCTATCATTCAAGCCTATAAGATAATAAGTAAACTGCTCTGCTAAACACACACACACACACACACACAAAATCAGAAGGTTGTGTGTTTAAATCCAAGGTCCACCAAGATGCCACTGCTGGGCCCCTGAGCAAGGCCCTTAACCCTGAATTGCTCATTTGTATAAAAAATTAAATAAAATGTAAGTCGCTCTGGATAAGGATGTCCAAATAGCCAGAAATGTAAATGTGAGTCAATGCTTGAAGTAGCTGATCCTTTACAGTAGAGTTTTTCCTTGAATAATAAGAGTATATTATATCTGTGATATTAGGCATTTTAAGAAACTGATATAAACATCATCATCATATGCACTGATGCCAAATCGACAAAGTATATTCCAACTATTACAAAGCACTTTAAAAGCCACACAGAGACACACACACGTCATGTGCTGGACAATTACAAAACAATCTAATATCATAAAATAGCCTGCATCTTTTCCACAACTAGCCATCACAATAAAAAGAAAGAAATCGAGGATGTATAAACTGAGGAGAGAGCAGAGCAGAGACCGAACGTGAATATGGAGAACATCACGGAGCAGCCGTGAAATCTCTGGCTACATTGGAAAACAGTATGCTGGGAAATGTCATCTGTGTGTGTGTGTGTGTGTGTGAGAAGCTTTAAAAACACACAACAGAAGCTTATGTTAGTCTAAATGGATTGAGTAAGCGGTGGAAAGACGCCAGACCAGAGGATACACAATCCTGCTTTCCTTCTCGTATTAGTCAGCAAGCATTAGCATTATAAGAGTTTACTTCCTCTAGGTCATGAAATAAAACTACTATATATTAATCTGTCAATTATTAAAAAGTATAAAATATTGCAGTACTACTGATTACTGACTAATCAACGGTATCAGCATTTTTATTACACCGATCAGGCATAACATTATGACCAGGGACCGCTGAAGTGACTAACACTGAGGATCTCCTCATCATGGCACCTGTTAGTGGGTGGGATATATCAGGCAGCAAGTCAACATTTTGTCCTCAAAGTTGATGTTAGAAGCAGGAAAAATGGACAAGCGTAAGAATTTGAGCGGGTTTGACCAAAAGGGCCAGATTGTGATGGCTAGACCACTGGATCATCTCCAAAACTAAAGCTCTTGTGGGGTGTTCCTGGTCTGCAGTGGTCAGTATCTATCTGTCCCGTAATTATAGAGGCCCCACCTCTTACTCAACTTACAGGACTTAAAGTATCTGCTGCTAACATCTTGGTGCCAGATTCCACAGCACACCTTCAGGGATCTAGTGGAGTCTGTGCCTCAATGGGTCAGGGCTGTTTTGGCAGAAAAAGGGGGACCAACACAATATTAGGCAGGTGGTCATAATGTTATGGCTGACCAGTATATTTATACTTCACTTGTATTCTTATTTAATGACATCACAGCTACAGAAATCTCCAAGCTCTCTCTCTCTCACTCTCTCTCTCTCTCTCTCTCTCTCTCTCTCTCTCTCTCTCGATAAGACAGACCCATCACCGCAACACTTTGACTTGTTGAATTGTGTCTATTAGAGCAGAAAATCTCCCATAAAAACTCCATTACAGGTTTAATCTACACTCAGACTAAACTAATAAACTTTATCATCTCCACACTCAGGGCTGTCTATCTATCTATCTATCTATCTATCTATCTATCTATCTATCTATCTATCTATCTATCTATCTATCTATCTATCTATCTATCCTGTCTGTCTCTCTGTTGTCTATTAATCTATCTATCCTGTCTTTCTGTCTGTCTGTCTGTCTCTCTGTCTGTCTATCTACCCTTTCTTTCTGTCTGTCTTTCTGCTTATCTATCTATCTATCTATCTATCTATCTATCTATCTATCTATCTATCTATCTATCTATCTATCTATCTATCTATCTATCCCTCTGTTGTCTATTAACCTATCTATCCTGTCTTTCTGTCTGTCTATCTACCCTTTCTTTCTGTATATCTATCTATCTATCTATCTATCTATCTATCTATCTATCTATCTATCTATCTATCTATCTATCTATCTATCTATCTATCCTGTCTGTCTCTCTGTTGTCTATTAATCTATCTATCCTGTCTTTCTGTCTGTCTGTCTGTCTCTCTGTCAGTCTATCTACCCTTTCTTTCTGTCTGTCTTTCTGCTTATCTATCTATCTATCTATCTATCTATCTATCTATCTATCTATCTATCTATCTATCTATCTATCTATCTATCTATCTATCTATCTATCCTGTCTGTCTCTCTGTTGTCTATTAATCTATCTATCCTGTCTTTCTGTCTGTCTGTCTGTCTCTCTCTGTCTGTCTATCTACCCTTTCTTTCTGTCTGTCTTTCTGCTTATCTATCTATCTATCTATCTATCTATCTATCTATCTATCTATCTATCTATCTATCTATCTATCTATCTATCTATCTATCTATCCTGTCTGTCTCTCTGTTGTCTATTAATCTATCTATCCTGTCTTTCTGTCTGTCTGTCTGTCTCTCTCTGTCTGTCTATCTACCCTTTCTTTCTGTCTGTCTTTCTGCTTATCTATCTATCTATCTATCTATCTATCTATCTATCTATCTATCTATCTATCTATCTATCTATCTATCTATCTATCTATTCTGTCTGTCTGTCTTCTGTCTGTTTACCTATATGTCTATATATGTAGTCCAGACACAGGACCAGTTTATCCACGATTAGTAAACTGCTTTGACCTGAAATTAGAGATTTGTGTTCAAACACACACACACACACACACACACTTTAATGCGGCTAAATAGAGTCTAATAGAATCGCTCAGTTGCACTATTTCTCTCTGTGTGAATTGTATTCTCTGCATTTTCTTCTCCTCTGCTGTGTAAATTACACAGACATGTGGTGGAACAGATGAATACATGTAACTAGCTAAACTAGATGTAATTAACTAAACTAGTTAGTGCAACTGTATACATCTCTACCTATCTATATACCAGTGAAGACACATGCAATGACTTTCTATGACTTTTCTGGACTCATGTGATGATGTCACACGACGCGCCTCGACCCAAACCTGTGGAAGATCTGCAGATATTTTGGAAAGTCTGAAGCTCCTCTGAATTTCACTGAAGGAACTGTGTGTTTATTCAGAACCCACAGAGACACTGCAGTGATTTACTCAAAATCTGTAGCTGGCATCTGCAGAGCGTCTGAGTTTCCTCACAGCTTCCTGCATGTTAGCAATAAGAACAAAAGCTATTAGAAGATGGAGATAAGAAAAGAAGCCATAGTCCTACCTGAGTGGAGAGAGGAGTTCATACTGAAGCTCCATTCAGACCTCAGAGTCTGTGTTTCATTTACTCAACATTCTGCAGTCCAGTATTTCGATCCTATATTTTTTCTGCCTTGAATCCTGTCTCAGATATCTTTAAGAAAATCTGGCAACCTCAGAGGTGTGTCACACACTCAGGTGTTTTTTCTCCAACATAGACACAGTGTTCTCGACATATCAGTTCGGAACATTGTGAGAATGTTCAAGAACATTGTAAACATTGTGAGCACATGAGAACATTGTGAGCACATGTGAGAACATTCTGGGTACAGGTGTGAACATTGTGAGAACATGAGAAAACATTGTTAGAACGTGAGAGAATAGAATAGAATAGAATACAATAGAATAGAATAGAATAGAATAGAATAGAATAGATGTTTATCGTCATTGTACCATGTTACATGTACAACGAAATTTAAAAAAGTGTCAACCAGTCAAAAAGTGCAGCAGTCATACATACATTCAAACCTTCAACAATTAAAAAAAGTACTAATTAGTATATAAAAATAAATAAATAAATAAATAAATAAATAAATAAATAGGTATGGAAATGGTATACTAAAATAAGTTAAGACAGCCCTTCCTACACACAAACACATTCATTATCTATCTATTGCACATCCCATGTAAACAGTGTAAACAGAACATTGTGAGAACGTGAGAGATTATTGTGAGCATGTGTGAGAACATTGTGTGCATGTGAAAGAACACTGTGAGAATGTGAGAGAACATTGTGAGAACGTGAGAGAGCATTGTGAGCATGTATAAGAACATTGTGAGAACATTGTGAGCATGTATAACAACATTGTGAGCACATGCAAGAACATTGTGAGTATGTGTGAGAATACTGTATGTGTGAGAACATTGTAAGCATGTGGGAGAACATTGTGAGAACATCAGAGAACACTGTGAACATATAGGAGAACATTGTAAGCATGTGTGAGAACAATCTGAGCACATCAGAGAACATTGCGAGCATGTGTGAGAACATTGTGACAACACCTAATATTGCTCAAATCACACTGTACTATATAAGCAGAGCTTTAATAAAAACACTAAAAGAACACAGGAGTGAGAGAGTGAGAGGAACAGAAAGAGAGAGAGAGAGAGAGAGAGAGAGAGAGACCTGTATTCCTCCTGACACTCTTTAATATCTCTGTTCAGGTACAGAATCATGGACCATGATGCACTGCTGCAGGAGTCTGGATCCAATTCCATTCTACAGCTTCATCAGAGAAACTCTACAGACCTACAGATCCTGCAGTGTGTCAGAGCTCCGTCTCTCCAGCACATACTCTTCACACCACCGGGCTATTTATGGACCGAGTCTCTGCGTGTTCCATTAAATCAACTAATTAATGTCATGCCTACAGAACACTGACCCCTAACCTCAACCTCAACCTCTACCTCAGCACACAAATTATTCTCTATAGCATTAAGGGTATGTGTAGGCACCACGTCAATTAATTTAAAAAAACCCCACATATTTATGAGCCAAAAGTCCTCACAAGGACAAAACTGAATCAGAAATGACTCAGAATTGACTCAGAACTGAATCAGAACTGACTCAGAACTGACTCAGAAATGAATCAGAACTGACTCAGAAATGAATCAGAACTGAATCAGAAATGACTCAGAAATTAATCAGAACTGAATCAGAAATGACTCAGAATTGACTCAGAACTGAATCAGAACTGACTCAGAACTGACTCAGAAATGAATCAGAACTGAATCAGAACTGACTCAGAAATGACCCAGAATTGACTCGTTTTCATATCACTATGAAACAGATGGTGTTCAGGAAATGATCTGCTTGTATCTAAACTCTCTGAACCAAGATTGCAGCTTAAAATCCAGAACTGACTCTAGGGGGCTTACAGTCACAGGTTAAGTGCTAGCTTCATACCTTTATTGTTGGCCTTTTTTTGGCTTATTTTGCTTTAGACTCATCACTCACACAGTGACAGACATGATCACCTGCGTCTGCGTATAAGACGATTTATTTTAACGAACACCAAATGTTTTCCACCATGTTCTCCATCACGAGACTCTCACCACAAAGCTGAGCTAATTACTCTCCCCTGGAACAGGAAGTGATGTAACACCTTATTCAGTGTGGAGTTTCTGTAGAAATGAGATTTCAGATCTAATGAACATCTAAGAAAAAAATGACCCGAGTGTGAACATGACCTCGGAGTTTCTAATGCAAAATTAGACCAGGCTTGTGCTGACAGGACCAGACACACACACACACACACACACACACACACAACCCCCACACCATTACACACCAAATCAAGCCAAATCTATCTATCTATCTGTCTGTCTGTCTGTCTGTCTGTCTGTCTGTCTGTCTGTCCGTCCGTCATGTTTTATCTAAGTCTCTTATTTGAAGGCTCTGTATGGAGTACCTCGGTTCTGTATGCTGGAATGGGTTCTGTGAAGTTTAAACATCGTTGTAATGTTTGTCGATTTGCATATCGTTATAATGCACTTCACCTTCTGTAGTGTGTTCACACCGAGCGGAGAAAATTTATACAACAGATTCAACAAGCTGATTAAATCACCTCCTGGAGTCTGAGAGCTATTCTACAGCATCTAATCTATAAATGTGTAGAAATCTGTATATATAGCAGAAGATTGAGAGAGGCTTCTGGAAAAATCTGTTTTAATGCTGCTGGAAATATACAATATACTGCCAAAATCGATTTGGGCAATACACAGTAGTGTGTGTGTGTGTATATATATACTGTATATTCCAAAAAAAATATCTTACTCTGCCAGATGTTTGCATCTGGATCACGACAGCTTGAAGTTCCTAAGTGAATCTGATTCAGCCGCCTTTCTATAAAACCACTATTTACTGTGTGGAAATGTTTAAGCTTAAGAGAGAGAGAGAGAGAGAAAGAGAGAGAGAATAACCTCTGCACCTTGTCTTCCATTTCCTCTTTCTCGTTATTATCTCGGTCACAGCAGAAACTAATTTCCTCATTAAGGAGCTCAGTCCATGACAAAGAATCAATGGAGAAAGAAAACAAATGAACAAATGAACACGGAGCACAAACGAACGATATCGACCTTTACCAAAACATCTTAAACTGATCAGAGCAGTGGAATAACTGGCACAGTTTAAAAAGGTTTATGGCAATATTAATAAAAAAACAAACAAACACACAAAACACAATGACGCTGAATTCTGGACTCTGATTGGTCAGAAAGTGTCCATTCGTTTCCTATTACAACAACGTGCTCACGCTGATACCTTATCTATCTGATATCTACTGATACCTTATCGTTTCTACAGCAACAGCTCATTCAGCAGATGCGCTACGCTAGCAGATTTTAATAACGCGTGTAACTGTTCTTATGCTGACGTTTGTAGCTGCTATAAAGTACCTCTGATCTTTTTAAAACCTCGTCTTTCAGAGATGAATAGTCCAGATTCGGAGGAAAGTAGCTCATGTATCAGATAGTAAATCATGTTATATCATCAAATATCAGGTATATGAGAGAATATTGTGGAGTTTTCCGGAAAAATCTGGAAAAAAACAACAGGAAATTAAATCATATCGCATCATACGAGAGGAAGCCTGAGGTTTAGAGCGCTAGTTTCTTTTCTTAGAATTTGAAACGATGTCTAAGGAGTAATATAAATACAATTATTATTGTTATTATTGTTATTATTATTATTATTATTATTATTATTATTATTATTATTATCAGGATCTGCTATAGAATACTCACTAGTTCATGGATAAACACCTCAAGCTGATGAACAAAATTTCTTTTTTTAAGTTGCCATAAAAATAGATTTTTTATTAATTATTATTAATTGATTATTATTATTATTATTATTATTATTACTATTATCACTATTTTTTAAGTTGCAATATAAATACATTTTTATAAGATTTTTTTTTATTTCTTCTTATGATTCTTATAGTACTTATGATGATGATGATTATTATTATTATTATTACTATTATTATTATTATAAACAGAATATCTGCTATAGAAGACTCAGTGGTTCATGGATAAAAACCTCAAGCTGATGAACAACATTTCTTTTCTTAGATCTCTAAGTTGCCATATAAATAATTTTTTTATTCATTATTATTATTACTAGAATTATTATTATTAAGTTGCAATATAAATAAATATCTGTAAGTTGCAATAGATTTCTTATTTCTTATAATTATACTACTACTACTACTACTAATAATAATAATAATAATAATAATAATAATAATAATTAGTATTATTATTATTGTTTATGTTTTATTATTTTTATTAATAATAATAATAATAATAATATTTATATTAATATTAACAAAAGAGGATCTGCTATAGAAGACTCAGTGGTTCATGGATAAAAAGCTCAAGCTGATGAACAAATTAATTTTCTCAGATCTCTAAGTTGCCATATTAATAAATGTCTTATTTATTATTATTTCTTCTTCTTCTTCTTATTATTATTATTATTATTAGTTGCAATAATTGCAAGTTGCAATATAAATAAATGTCTATAACTTGCAATATAAATAAATTTCTTATTTCTTCTTCGTCTTCTCTTGCTGCTGCTGCTGCTGATGGTAATTATTATTATTATTATTATTGTTATTATTATTATCATTATTAACAGACGATCTGTTACAGAAGCCACTTTATTTCACCTCGAGCCCCTGAACAACAGACAGGTTTTTTTTCCATATGTTTAAGAATACGACTCAATCCTATTGAATACTTTAATAGCAAGACTTCAGTCTTAACATTTTCCTTCTTCTCTCTGTTTTACTCAATTATAGAAGAATTAATCTTATAGTGATGAGGAACACTGTCAAATACTGTAGTGTTGAATAAACTCGATCATGTGCAGGCTAAAGCACTCCGAGTGTGTGTGTGTGTGTGTGGAGACAAGCGAATAGAGAGAAACGAGCGGTTCTACCTGGTCTTGGTGCGGAGCTGCCTTCAGTGGAGTGCTGGACTCCTTCACTGTAGTCATGATGAGCTTCACTCAGTGACACTCACACGCCAGGAAAAACACTGACGGCACTGAAAGCCCCGCCGCAGTAGCTACCTCTCCAACACACACACACACACACACATGAAGCATATGTAGAAAAGCACCACCCTCCCTCACATACACACACACACACGTGCAGTCGTGCAGAAATGAGAGCGAGAGACGCAGCAGGCGGCAAGAGCACTGATGCTCACTCGCTCTGAATCACAGAGTGTGTGTGTGTCAGAGAGAGAGAGAGAGAGAGAGAGACAGAGAGACAGAGAGAGAGAAAGAGGAGGGGTTGGACACACACACACACACGTGCGATCCATGTCCTAATCTGAGTAAACGCCAAGATGAACAGCAAGCTCAGCCAGCTGTGAGGGGCTTTTTTGCCTTTTTTTTAACAACTGAGCATGATGAACAGATTGTGTGATGACACAAGCATGATGATAGAGAGAGAGAGAGAGAGAGAGAGAGAGAGAGAATCTGAGACAGAGAGTGAGGGAGAGAGAAAGAAAGAGAGCGTCAGAGAGAGAAAGAGAGAGAGAAACAGAATGTTAGAGAGAGAGAGAGAGAGAGAGAGATAATGTGAGAAAGAGACAGAGAGAGAAAATTTGAGATAAAGAAAATGTGAGCAAGAAAGAGAGACAGATAGAGAGATAGATAGAGAGAGAGAGAGAGAGAGAGAGAGAGATGATAGATAGTGAGAGAGAGACATAGAGAGAGAGAGAGAGAGAGAGAGAGAGAGAGAGAGAATGCCATTGCGACTGCTAACGTACAGCGATATAAAATGTGTTCAGATTCTAAATAAAACTGGTGACGTCTTTTCCGTCTTGTCACTCGTGTTCCCTTTAAAAAGTACTTCACACAGCAGGGAAACAAGTCCAGACATTTGACCTTGCAGTGACCTTGACCCTGTTTTAGATCGAATCAGTTCATGCCCTGGATGCTGAATAAATCCTACAAAACATTCAACCACTGCTTCTTGAGAAACATCTAAAATCAGGGGTTTCTGTTGAACGTTCTTCTGCCAGGAGCTCGTCCAGAACCTCAGTGGAGACGGATCCGGTGTGAACGGTCTGAGGGCGCGGTGCCATGCTCCATTGAACCCTTGATATTGGGCTTCAGTTGAGCGTCCGGCATAAATCTGACATCACGCTGCACATTTCACAAGCTGGACATGTTCAAAACGTACTGAGCTGAAATCTGGACTCTGACTGGTCAGAAGGTGTTGATTTGTTTCACAGCAGCTCTGACCAACAGCGCAGGTTTATATTAGCTGGAATGCAATATCTTTTCTATAGCAACCGCTCCACATTTGAACAGTGTGTGTGGCTGCTGATATGGTGATGTTTTCTGTAAGGAAGTGATTTGTCGTTTATGGAAGGAGTCTCCAGTGTCAGAGAGACACACTTTTTAGAATTTGGAACAAACCCTTTGACGTGATGCTACACTCATGCGGCCAGAGGAAATATATTAAAATATATTGAATATTTGAATAAATGAAAATCCTTTTTTTTCCTAAATAAATGGTCATATCCTCCTCAGGCTCCTGAATGTGTGAAAATTTTACCAATAAGAACAATTATTAATTAGATAATCATTTATTATTAATATTTGTACTATACTAATATATATATATATATATATATATATATATATATATATATATATATATATATATATATATATATATATATTATACTATATTATTTCTATCCTTATAATTTTTGCATATTTATTATTTTTTATTTACTTTTTATTTTGAATTTTTATTTATATTATTATATTATTTATATGTATGTATATTGTTTATATGTACACACACACACACACACACATACATGCACACACATGTACACACAGACATGTACACACACACAAACACACATACATGCACACACACATTTATACAAACATATACACACAGACCTGTATGTACATACACATTTACACACACATATATGCACACATGCACACATGCACACACACACAAACACGTATACACACTGACATACACACACACACACAAACACGTATACACACTGACATACACACACACACACAAACACGTATACACACTGACATACACACACACACACACTGTATAGCAGTGAGATATTAGTAAGGTGGTGCAGTAAAACTTATACCACACACACACACACACACACACACACACACAGGTGTCAGTAAATCAGTCACACTAAATGCGCTCTGATTGGTCGTTCTGATGGATTCCACCATCCTGCATTGCACACACGGCTGTGTATTAGATGTTATTAAACTTCACCGAACACAAACATACACACACACTCTCACACACACACAGACACACACACACACAGACACACACACAGACACACACACACACACAGACACACACACACACAGACACACACACTCAAACAGTGATTCTGATAAACGAGTGGGTCAGAGGATGATAAATGATCATGGCTCACGCAGGCATGTAAACACACATCCTGTAGAAAGTTCCAGAAGCATTGAGAGACAGTGTCAGGGCCGATACACAGAGACACAGAGACAGGAGTTTCCTGTAACTCTAAATACACTGACTGACTGTTAACATGATGATCATAAACATCTTCAAGAAGACATGTTTAGCTTGGAAAAAAAAGTAGATATACTTTTACTTATATATTTATAAGAAAATGGAGTTCATTCAGCTCTACTGTGAGGAAGGAGGTTCATATGGTGTGATGTTGGATATACTGATAGTGTATCATGGAGTAAAGATTAGTTTGCCATCTCTAAAAACACACCAGGAATGTTTGGAAGACAGAACTATTCCAGATTAAAGGATTTAAGGAGCGCTATAAGAGCAGAGCTGTGTTCATACACACACCAATCCACTTTCTACTGCTGCACTTTCTGTGTATCCTGAGTGACAGATGTCTCGTCCAATCAGAGGAAAGAATTCCATTCACTATATATATAACTATTCCTACCTTTTCTGCTTTGTCTGAATTGTCCTTGTGTTTTCGGATTTGTTATGCACTTCTCCCCCAGCGGAAAATGTTCTTGTGCGGCTGTTTCTGACTAAAACTCTGATTTCTTATGTAGAAACTGGGACGTTCTCCTCAACCCCAGGTTCAGCAAGTGACATGATTTTCAGACCAATCAACATCCTTGTTTGTTAAATCTACAACACTGTATATACAGGAAGAAAATAAACATCACTCTTCCCAGTTAGCTGGCTAGCATGTTTGCTAACAATGAAGGCAGCCGTGTTTTTTTTTTCTTCCCACCTTCGTAGCTGTAGATCAATGTTCCCTTGCACTCATACATCAGGCATAACATTATAACCACCTGCCTAATGTTGTGTTGGTCCCCCATTTTGCTGGCAAAACACCACTTGATGCCTCAAGATGTGCTGTGGTATCAACATGATTTAAAAGAAAATGCGATTCATTATTCCAGGCCATCTTCTTCCATTGCTCTGTGGTCCAGTTCTGATGCTCACATGCCCATTGCTGGTGCTTTCGGTGCTGCACAGGGGTCATCAAGCACTGGTTTGAGATCATCAGTCTTGTTCACTTCACCGGTCATAATGTTATGGCTGATGGGTGTATAATTATATACACCTGCATTAATTCTTCACAATACACATTTTACAGTTAAAATGTATGCTTATGTACATTCTGCTGATTTCGGTCCATGATGAAGTCATTAATATATCAGACTTTAATTCAGACTCTATATTAGTGATGTGAATTTAAATGTTCATGAATCCAGTTCTGTGTGTACAGCAGTATGGTGAAGGCTTTTAAGAAGAAGTTTCAGACCTCCAGTGAGCTGAAATTCCAGACAGAATGATGGTGTGTGAGCTGCCAGCCTTCACCGTCCTCCACTTTAACCATCAGCCAGAACGAAAGCAACAAACAAGCGGAGAGTCAATTACACACAGAAACCCTTCATCTGTAACGGTTTTCACCTTTAAGAGCGACAACTCCGTACACACACACTGCTAATGGATAAAAAAGTGTGTGTGTGTGTGTGTGTGTGTGTCAGATCCTTACTTTCAACCAATATATGAAAGAAATTGCTTACTGGTACAGTCTTCAGATCAGCCACATGGTGAGTCAGAGAAAAAAATGAAAAATGTGTCCAATAAACCAAACTTTTGGGGAAGTTTCAGACATACAGGTACACACACACACACACATACAAACACACACACACAGACACACACACACACACACACACATTTCCACACATATACACACACAGTCCAACACACACACACTCACAGACACACTGATAACTAATCAGTCAGCAAATGAATTAGAGAGTGGACGAGTGAACAAATTAATGACCAAAAAAGTGAGTCAGTCAGTTAAAGAATCAGTGAATATCTTGGTTCACTAATTGGTTATTAAACTTGAAAAAGACAAAAACATTTAAAAAAAATCATTTAAAAAGTAGTAGTGAATGAATCATATAAAGATTTAGTGAATAAATCAGCGAACAATCCCGTAAGTGAATCACTGAATGAATCAGTGAACACAGCAATACACAAATCTATAAATAAATCAGTGCTGACAGTGAATGAATCATTTAAAGAATCAGTGAATAAATAATTGCATATATTAGCGAATTACTCAGTTAGTAAACAAATTAGTGAATGAATCAGTGAGTAAATCAGTAACCAAACCAAGGAATGAATCAGTTAAAGAATCAATGAATAAATCAGTAACCACAATAGCGAGTAAATCAGTGAACAAATCAGTAAACAAAAGAATGAACAGTGAACTAGCTCATGAATCAGTCACAGAATATTAAAAATTATAAATGAATCAGTGACCACAGTATATGAACCATCAAACAAATCAGTGAAGAAGGTAGTGAATGAATCAGTGAATGAATCAGTGAATGGGTTAGTAAGTGAATTAGTGAATGAATCTGTGAATATCTTGTTGAAACAAAGCAGTAAATAAATGAGGGAAGATAGTAGTGACTGAATCAGTTACAGAATCAGTGAATAAATTAGTGAACAAATGAGTAAACTAATCAATGAACAAATGAGTAAATGAATCAGTTAAAGAATCAGTGGACGAATCAGTGAACAAATCAATGACCTCAGAAGTGAAGGAATCTGTTACAGAATCATTGAACAAATTAGTAAACAAACGAGTGAAGGAATCATTGAATGAATCAATTAACAAATCAATCAGTGAATGAATCATTTAGCTGAACAGATTCAAATGACTCGGGACATTGAAGTGACATCGGTATAAAAACTGCTGCAAGAAGTGGAGCATCCCCCCCCCACACACACACACCACACACACACACACACCCACACACCACAGACACACACACACACACACACTACACACACACACACACACACACACACACACAAACACACACACACTACACACACACACCACACACCACACACACACAGTCTCTAATAAAACCGTTCAAGTTCATTAACTGTGAGTAAATTTATTACACACACACACACACAGAGAAAAGCTGATGAAGCTATAACTGAACACTCATCCACAAACACAGACTTAATCAGATTTTTATATTCTCCATGAAACAGCCATCTCTTCAGTAAAAACGCCGTCGTCATGGCAACTAAGCGTGGATGAACCGGTGTAGTGTTTTGTGTGTGGTTTTTGTACGTGTTGCTTTTTCACCGTTCCGATCCATTTAATACAAACTTCATCACAGAAACCCAAACACAGATCAGACCAGAGACACCAGAGCAGGGAAATGTGTTCTTCTACCAGGAGAGAAACTCAGCACAGAGGTGAGAATTGTGTGTGTTGTGATGTGATGTGATGTGATGTGTTGTGTTGTGATGTGTTGTGATGTGATGTGATGTGATGTGATGTGTTGTGATGTGATGTGATGTGTTGTGATGTGTTGTGATGTGATGTGATGTGATGTGATGTGATGTGATGTGTTGTGATGTGATGTGTTGTGATGTGTTGTGATGTGATGTGATGTGATGTGTTGTGATGTGATGTGATGTGATGTGATGTGTTGTGTTGTGATGTGATGTGTTGTGATGTGATGTGATGTGTTGTGATGTGATGTGTTGTGATGTGTTGTGATGTGATGTGATGTGATGTGTTGTGATGTGATGTGATGTGATGTGATGTGATGTGTTGTGTTGTGATGTGATGTGATGTGTTGTGATGTGATGTGATGTGATGTGATGTGATGTGATGTGATGTGATGTGTTGTGTTGTGATGTGATGTGATGTGTTGTGATGTGATGTGATGTGTTGTGATGTGATGTGTTGTGATGTGTTGTGATGTGATGTGATGTGATGTGTTGTGATGTGATGTGATGTGATGTGATGTGATGTGATGTGTTGTGTTGTGATGTGATGTGATGTGTTGTGATGTGATGTGATGTGATGTGTTGTGATGTGATGTGATGTGATGTGATGTGATGTGATGTGATGTGATGTGATGTGTTGTGATGTGATGTGATGTGATGTGATGTGATGTGTTGTGTTGTGTTGTGTTGTGATGTGATGTGATGTGTTGTGATGTGATGTGATGTGTTGTGATGTGATGTGATGTGATGTGATGTGATGTGTTGTGATGTGATGTGTTGTGATGTGATGTGATGTGATGTGATGTGTTGTGATGTGATGTGATGTGATGTGATGTGATGTGATGTGTTGTGTTGTGATGTGATGTGTTGTGATGTGTTGTGATGTGATGTGATGTGATGTGATGTGATGTGTTGTGATGTGATGTGATGTGATGTGATGTGATGTGATGTGTTGTGTTGTGATGTGATGTGTTGTGATGTGTTGTGATGTGATGTGATGTGATGTGATGTGTTGTGATGTGATGTGATGTGATGTGATGTGATGTGTTGTGATGTGATGTGTTGTGATGTGATGTGTTGTGATGTGTTGTGATGTGATGTGTTGTGATGTGTTGTGTTGTGTTGTGTTGTGATGTGATGTGATGTGATGTGTTGTGATGTGTTGTGTTGTGATGTGATGTGTTGTGATGTGATGTGATGTGATGTGTTGTGATGTGATGTGATGTGATGTGATGTGATGTGATGTGATGTGTTGTGTTGTGTTGTGATGTGATGTGATGTGATGTGATGTGTTGTGTTGTGATGTGTTGTGATGTGTTGTGTTGTGATGTGATGTGTTGTGATGTGTTGTGTTGTGTTGTGTTGTGATGTGATGTGTTGTGATGTGTTGTGTTGTGATGTGATGTGATGTGATGTGATGTGTTGTGATGTGATGTGTTGTGATGTGTTGTGTTGTGATGTGATGTGATGTGATGTGATGTTTTGTGATGTGTTGTGTTGTGATGTGATGTGATGTGATGTGATGTGTTGTGATGTGTTGTGATGTGATGTGTTGTGATGTGATGTGATGTGTTGTGATGTGATGTGATGTGATGTGTTGTGATGTGATGTGATGTGATGTGATGTGTTGTGATGTGTTGTGTTGTGATGTGATGTGATGTGATGTGTTGTGATGTGATGTGTTGTGTTGTGATGTGTTGTGATGTGATGTGATGTGATGTGATGTGTTGTGATGTGTTGTGTTGTGATGTGATGTGATGTGATGTGATGTGTTGTGATGTGATGTGATGTGTTGTGATGTGTTGTGATGTGATGTGATGTGATGTGTTGTGATGTGATGTGTTGTGATGTGATGTGATGTGATGTGATGTGATGTGTTGTGATGTGTTGTGATGTGATGTGTTGTGATGTGATGTGTTGTGATGTGTTGTGATGTGATGTGATGTGTTGTGATGTGATGTGATGTGATGTGATGTGTTGTGATGTGTTGTGATGTGATGTGTTGTGATGTGATGTGTTGTGATGTGATGTGATGTGTTGTGATGTGATGTGATGTGTTGTGTTGTGATGTGATGTGATGTGATGTGATGTGTTGTGATGTGATGTGATGTGATGTGATGTGATGTGATGTGTTGTGATGTGATGTGATGTGATGTGATGTGTTGTGATGTGATGTGATGTGATGTGATGTGATGTGATGTGATGTGATGTGTTGTGTTGTGTTGTGATGTGATGTGATGTGATGTGTTGTGATGTGATGTGATGTGATGTGTTGTGATGTGATGTGATGTGATGTGATGTGATGTGTTGTGATGTGATGTGTTGTGATGTGTTGTGATGTGATGTGATGTGATGTGTTGTGATGTGATGTGATGTGATGTGATGTGTTGTGATGTGATGTGATGTGATGTGATGTGATGTGTTGTGTTGTGATGTGATGTGATGTGTTGTGATGTGTTGTGATGTGATGTGATGTGATGTGTTGTGATGTGATGTGATGTGATGTGTTGTGTTGTGTTGTGATGTGATGTGATGTGATGTGTTGTGATGTGATGTGTTGTGTTGTGATGTGATGTGTTGTGATGTGTTGTGTTGTGTTGTGTTGTGATGTGATGTGTTGTGTTGTGTTGTGATGTGATGTGATGTGATGTGATGTGTTGTGTTGTGATGTGTTGTGATGTGTTGTGTTGTGATGTGTTGTGATGTGTTGTGTTGTGTTGTGTTGTGAGGTGATGTGTTGTGATGTGATGTGATGTGATGTGATGTGATGTGTTGTGATGTGATGTGATGTGATGTGTTGTGATGTGATGTGATGTGATGTGATGTGATGTGTTGTGATGTGATGTGTTGTGATGTGTTGTGATGTGATGTGATGTGATGTGTTGTGATGTGATGTGATGTGATGTGTTGTGATGTGATGTGATGTGATGTGATGTGATGTGTTGTGATGTGATGTGTTGTGATGTGTTGTGATGTGATGTGATGTGATGTGTTGTGATGTGATGTGATGTGATGTGATGTGATGTGTTGTGATGTGTTGTGATGTGATGTGATGTGATGTGATGTGATGTGTTGTGATGTGATGTGATGTGATGTGATGTGATGTGTTGTGATGTGATGTGATGTGATGTGATGTGATGTGATGTGATGTGATGTGTTGTGATGTGATGTGATGTGATGTGTTGTGTTGTGTTGTGATGTGATGTGATGTGATGTGTTGTGATGTGATGTGATGTGATGTGTTGTGATGTGATGTGATGTGATGTGATGTGATGTGATGTGTTGTGATGTGATGTGTTGTGATGTGTTGTGATGTGATGTGATGTGATGTGTTGTGATGTGATGTGATGTGATGTGATGTGTTGTGATGTGATGTGATGTGATGTGATGTGATGTGATGTGTTGTGTTGTGATGTGATGTGATGTGTTGTGATGTGTTGTGATGTGATGTGATGTGATGTGTTGTGATGTGATGTGATGTGATGTGATGTGTTGTGTTGTGTTGTGATGTGATGTGATGTGATGTGTTGTGATGTGTTGTGTTGTGATGTGATGTGTTGTGATGTGTTGTGTTGTGTTGTGTTGTGATGTGATGTGTTGTGTTGTGTTGTGATGTGATGTGATGTGATGTGATGTGTTGTGTTGTGATGTGTTGTGATGTGTTGTGTTGTGATGTGATGTGTTGTGATGTGTTGTGTTGTGTTGTGTTGTGAGGTGATGTGTTGTGATGTGTTGTGTTGTGATGTGATGTGATGTGATGTGATGTGATGTGTTGTGATGTGATGTGTTGTGATGTGTTGTGTTGTGATGTGATGTGATGTGATGTGATGTTTTGTGATGTGTTGTGTTGTGTTGTGTTGTGATGTGATGTGATGTGTTGTGATGTGATGTGATGTGATGTGATGTGTTGTGATGTGATGTGATGTGATGTGATGTGATGTGTTGTGATGTGATGTGTTGTGATGTGTTGTGATGTGATGTGATGTGATGTGATGTGATGTGATGTGTTGTGATGTGATGTGATGTGTTGTGATGTGATGTGATGTGTTGTGATGTGTTGTGATGTGATGTGATGTGATGTGTTGTGATGTGATGTGATGTGATGTGTTGTGATGTGATGTGATGTGATGTGATGTGTTGTGTTGTGTTGTGATGTGATGTGATGTGATGTGTTGTGATGTGTTGTGTTGTGATGTGATGTGTTGTGATGTGTTGTGTTGTGTTGTGTTGTGATGTGGTGTGTTGTGTTGTGTAGTGATGTGAGGAGATGTGATGTGTTGTGTTGTGTTGTGATGTGTTGTGTTGTGTTGTGTTGTGATGTGATGTGTTGTGATGTGTTGTGTTGTGTTGTGTTGTGAGGTGATGTGTTGTGATGTGTTGTGTTGTGATGTGATGTGATGTGATGTGATGTGATGTGTTGTGATGTGATGTGTTGTGATGTGTTGTGTTGTGATGTGATGTGATGTGATGTGATGTTTTGTGATGTGTTGTGTTGTGATGTGATGTGATGTGATGTGATGTGTTGTGATGTGTTGTGATGTGATGTGTTGTGATGTGATGTGATGTGTTGTGATGTGATGTGATGTGATGTGTTGTGATGTGATGTGATGTGATGTGATGTGTTGTGATGTGTTGTGTTGTGATGTGATGTGATGTGTTGTGATGTGTTGTGTTGTGATGTGTTGTGATGTGATGTGATGTGATGTGATGTGTTGTGATGTGTTGTGTTGTGATGTGATGTGATGTGATGTGATGTGTTGTGATGTGATGTGTTGTGATGTGTTGTGATGTGATGTGATGTGATGTGTTGTGATGTGATGTGTTGTGATGTGATGTGTTGTGATGTGATGTGATGTGATGTGTTGTGATGTGTTGTGATGTGATGTGTTGTGATGTGATGTGTTGTGATGTGTTGTGATGTGATGTGATGTGTTGTGATGTGATGTGATGTGATGTGATGTGTTGTGATGTGTTGTGATGTGATGTGTTGTGATGTGATGTGTTGTGATGTGATGTGATGTGTTGTGATGTGATGTGATGTGTTGTGTTGTGATGTGATGTGATGTGATGTGTTGTGATGTGATGTGATGTGATGTGATGTGTTGTGATGTGATGTGATGTGATGTGATGTGATGTGATGTGTTGTGATGTGATGTGATGTGATGTGATGTGATGTGTTGTGATGTGATGTGATGTGATGTGATGTGTTGTGTTGTGTTGTGATGTGATGTGATGTGTTGTGATGTGATGTGATGTGATGTGTTGTGATGTGATGTGATGTGATGTGATGTGATGTGATGTGTTGTGATGTGTTGTGATGTGTTGTGATGTGATGTGATGTGATGTGTTGTGATGTGATGTGATGTGATGTGTTGTGATGTGATGTGATGTGATGTGATGTGATGTGTTGTGTTGTGATGTGATGTGATGTGTTGTGATGTGTTGTGATGTGATGTGATGTGATGTGTTGTGATGTGATGTGATGTGATGTGATGTGTTGTGTTGTGTTGTGATGTGATGTGATGTGATGTGTTGTGTTGTGATGTGTTGTGATGTGTTGTGTTGTGATGTGATGTGTTGTGATGTGTTGTGTTGTGTTGTGTTGTGATGTGATGTGATGTGATGTGTTGTGTTGTGATGTGATGTGTTGTGATGTGATGTGATGTGATGTGATGTGATGTGATGTGTTGTGATGTGATGTGATGTGTTGTGTTGTGTTGTGATGTGATGTGATGTGATGTGATGTGTTGTGTTGTGATGTGTTGTGTTGTGATGTGATGTGTTGTGATGTGTTGTGTTGTGTTGTGTTGTGATGTGTTGTGATGTGTTGTGTTGTGATGTGATGTGATGTGTTGTGATGTGATGTGTTGTGATGTGTTGTGTTGTGATGTGATGTGATGGGATCTGATGTTTTGTGATGTGTTGTGTTGTGATGTGATGTGATGTGATGTGATGTGTTGTGATGTGTTGTGATGTGATGTGTTGTGATGTGATGTGATGTGTTGTGATGTGATGTGATGTGATGTGTTGTGATGTGATGTGATGTGATGTGATGTGTTGTGATGTGTTGTGTTGTGATGTGATGTGATGTGTTGTGATGTGATGTGTTGTGTTGTGATGTGTTGTGATGTGATGTGATGTGATGTGATGTGTTGTGATGTGTTGTGTTGTGATGTGATGTGATGTGATGTGATGTGTTGTGATGTGATGTGATGTGTTGTGATGTGATGTGATGTGATGTGATGTGATGTGTTGTGATGTGATGTGTTGTGATGTGATGTGATGTGTTGTGATGTGATGTGATGTGATGTGTTGTGATGTGTTGTGATGTGATGTGTTGTGATGTGATGTGTTGTGATGTGTTGTGATGTGTTGTGATGTGATGTGATGTGATGTGATGTGTTGTGATGTGTTGTGATGTGATGTGATGTGTTGTGATGTGATGTGATGTGATGTGTTGTGATGTGTTGTGATGTGATGTGTTGTGATGTGATGTGTTGTGATGTGATGTGATGTGTTGTGATGTGATGTGATGTGATGTGATGTGATGTGATGTGTTGTGATGTGTTGTGATGTGATGTGTTGTGATGTGATGTGTTGTGATGTGATGTGATGTGTTGTGATGTGATGTGATGTGTTGTGTTGTGATGTGATGTGATGTGATGTGTTGTGATGTGATGTGATGTGATGTGTTGTGATGTGATGTGTTGTGATGTGATGTGATGTGATGTGATGTGTTGTGATGTGATGTGATGTGATGTGATGTGTTGTGATGTGATGTGTTGTGATGTGATGTGATGTGATGTGATGTGTTGTGATGTGATGTGTTGTGATGTGTTGTGATGTGATGTGTTGTGTTGTGTTGTGATGTGTTGTGATGTGATGTGTTGTGTTGTGTTGTGATGTGTTGTGATGTGATGTGTTGTGATGTGTTGTGATGTGTTGTGTTGTGATGTGTTGTGATGTGTTGTGATGTGATGTGTTGTGATGTGTTGTGATGTGTTGTGTTGTGTTGTGTTGTGATGTGTTGTGATGTGATGTGTTGTGATGTGTTGTGATGTGTTGTGTTGTGTTGTGTTGTGATGTGTTGTGATGTGATGTGTTGTGTTGTGTTGTGTTGTGTTGTGATGTGATGTGTTGTGATGTGTTGTGTTGTGTTGTGATGTGTTGTGTTGTGATGTGTTGTGTTGTGATGTGATGTGTTGTGATGTGATGTGATGTGTTGTGATGTGATGTGTTGTGTTGTGATGTGATGTGTTGTGATGTGTTGTGATGTGTTGTGTTGTGATGTGATGTGATGTGATGTGATGTGATGTGATGTGTTGTGATGTGTTGTGTTGTGATGTGATGTGTTGTGATGTGTTGTGATGTGTTGTGATGTGATGTGTTGTGATGTGTTGTGTTGTGTTGTGATGTGATGTGTTGTGATGTGTTGTGTTGTGTTGTGATGTGTTGTGTTGTGATGTGTTGTGTTGTGTTGTGTTGTGATGTGATGTGTTGTGTTGTGATGTGTTGTGTTGTGTTGTGTTGTGTTGTGATGTGATGTGTTGTGTTGTGATGTGTTGTGTTGTGTTGTGTTGTGTTGTGATGTGTTGTGTTGTGATGTGTTGTGATGTGATGTGATGTGATGTGATGTGTTGTGATGTGATGTGTTGTGATGTGTTGTGATGTGTTGTGTTGTGATGTGATGTGATGTGATGTGTTGTGATGTGATGTGTTGTGATGTGATGTGATGTGTTGTGATGTGTTGTGATGTGTTGTGATGTGTTGTGATGTGTTGTGATGTGTTGTGTTGTGTTGTGATGTGATGTGTTGTGATGTGTTGTGTTGTGTTGTGATGTGATGTGTTGTGTTGTGATGTGATGTGATGTGATGTGTTGTGTTGTGATGTGATGTGATGTGTTGTGATGTGGTGTGTTGTGATGTGATGTGTTGTGATGTGATGTGTTGTGGTGTGATGTGATGTGTTGTGGTGTGATGTGATGTGATGTGATGTGTTGTGATGTGATGTGTTGTGTTGTGGTGTGGTGTGATGTGATGTGTTGTGTTGTGGTGTGATGTGTTGTGATGTGATGTGGTGTGTTGTGATGTGATTTGATGTGTTGTGGTGTGTTGTGGTGTGATGTGTTGTGATGTGATGTGTTGTGATGTGATGTGTTGTGATGTGATGTGATGTGATGTGTTGTGATGTGTTGTGATGTGTTGTGTTGTGATGTGTTGTGTTGTGATGTGATGTGTTGTGATGTGATGTGATGTGTTGTGTTGTGTTGTGATGTGATGTGTTGTGATGTGTTGTGATGTGTTGTGATGTGTTGTGTTGTGTTGTGTTGTGATGTGATGTGTTGTGATGTGTTGTGATGTGTTGTGATGTGTTGTGTTGTGATGTGATGTGATGTGTTGTGATGTGTTGTGTTGTGTTGTGATGTGATGTGATGTGATGTGATGTGTTGTGATGTGTTGTGATGTGTTGTGTTGTGTTGTGATGTGATGTGTTGTGATGTGATGTGTTGTGATGTGATGTGTTGTATTGTGTTGTGATGTGTTGTGATGTGATGTGATGTGATGTGTTGTGATGTGATGTGTTGTGTTGTGTTGTGATGTGATGTGATGTGTTGTGATGTGATGTGATGTGTTGTGTTGTGATGTGATGTGATGTGTTGTGATGTGTTGTGATGTGTTGTGTTGTGATGTGATGTGATGTGATGTGTTGTGATGTGATGTGTTGTGATGTGATGTGATGTGTTGTGATGTGATGTGTTGTATTGTGTTGTGATGTGTTGTGATGTGACGTGACGTGACGTGTTGTGATGTGTTGTGATGTGACGTGTTGTGATGTGACGTGACGTGACGTGATGTGATGTGTTGTGATGTGACGTGTTGTGATGTGTTGTGATGTGACGTGATGTGTTGTGATGTGACGTGTTGTATTGTGTTGTGACGTGTTGTGATGTGTTGTGATGTGACGTGTTGTGATGTGACGTGACGTGACGTGATGTGACGTGTTGTGACGTGTTGTGATGTGTTGTGATGTGACGTGACGTGTTGTGATGTGACGTGTTGTGATGTGACGTGACGTGACGTGATGTGATGTGACGTGTTGTGACGTGTTGTGACGTGATGTGATGTGACGTGATGTGTTGTGATGTGACGTGTTGTATTGTGTTGTGATGTGATGTGATGTGTTGTGATGTGATGTGATGTGATGTGATGTGATGTGTTGTGATGTGTTGTGATGTGATGTGATGTGTTGTGATGTGTTGTGATGTGTTGTGATGTGATGTGTTGTGATGTGTTGTGTTGTGTTGTGATGTGATGTGATGTGATGTGATGTGTTGTGATGTGTTGTGATGTGTTGTGATGTGTTGTGTTGTGATGTGATGTGATGTGATGTGTTGTGATGTGATGTGTTGTGATGTGTTGTGTTGTGATGTGATGTGATGTGATGTGTTGTGATGTGTTGTGTTGTGATGTGATGTGTTGTGATGTGATGTGATGTGATGTGATGTGTTGTGATGTGTTGTGATGTGATGTGATGTGTTGTGATGTGTTGTGATGTGATGTGATGTGTTGTGATGTGATGTGTTGTGATGTGTTGTGATGTGATGTGATGTGATGTGTTGTGATGTGTTGTGATGTGTTGTGATGTGTTGTGATGTGATGTGATGTGTTGTGATGTGTTGTGATGTGTTGTGTTGTGATGTGTTGTGATGTGTTGTGATGTGTTGTGATGTGTTGTGATGTGATGTGATGTGATGTGATGTGTTGTGTTGTGATGTGTTGTGATGTGTTGTGATGTGTTGTGATGTGATGTGTTGTGATGTGATGTGATGTGATGTGTTGTGATGTGATGTGTTGTGATGTGTTGTGATGTGATGTGATGTGTTGTGTTGTGATGTGATGTGTTGTGATGTGATGTGTTGTGTTGTGTTGTGATGTGTTGTGATGTGATGTGTTGTGATGTGATGTGATGTGATGTGTTGTGATGTGTTGTGATGTGTTGTGTTGTGATGTGATGTGTTGTGATGTGTTGTGTTGTGATGTGATGTGATGTGATGTGATGTGTTGTGATGTGATGTGTTGTGATGTGTTGTGATGTGATGTGATGTGATGTGGTGTGGTGTGGTGTGTTGTGGTGTGGTGTGATGTGATGTGTTGTGATGTGATGTGTTGTGATGTGTTGTGTTGTGATGTGATGTGTTGTGTTGTGTTGTGATGTGTTGTGATGTGATGTGATGTGATGTGATGTGTTGTGATGTGATGTGTTGTGATGTGTTGTGATGTGATGTGATGTGTTGTGATGTGTTGTGATGTGTTGTGATGTGATGTGATGTGTTGTGATGTGTTGTGATGTGATGTGTTGTGATGTGATGTGTTGTGATGTGTTGTGATGTGATGTGTTGTGATGTGTTGTGATGTGATGTGATGTGATGTGATGTGATGTGATGTGATGTGATGTGATGTGATGTGATGTGTTGTGATGTGATGTGTTGTGATGTGATGTGATGTGTTGTGTTGTGTTGTGTTGTGTTGTGATGTGATGTGATGTGTTGTGATGTGATGTGTTGTGATGTGTTGTGATGTGATGTGATGTGATGTGTTGTGATGTGATGTGATGTGTTGTGATGTGATGTGTTGTGTTGTGTTGTGATGTGATGTGTTGTGTTGTGATGTGTTGTGATGTGTTGTGTTGTGATGTGTTGTGATGTGTTGTGTTGTGATGTGATGTGTTGTGATGTGATGTGATGTGTTGTGTTGTGTTGTGATGTGTTGTGTTGTGATGTGATGTGTTGTGATGTGTTGTGATGTGTTGTGTTGTGATGTGTTGTGATGTGTTGTGATGTGATGTGATGTGTTGTGATGTGTTGTGATGTGATGTGTTGTGTTGTGTTGTGATGTGTTGTGATGTGTTGTGATGTGTTGTGTTGTGATGTGATGTGTTGTGATGTGTTGTGATGTGATGTGATGTGTTGTGATGTGTTGTGATGTGATGTGTTGTGTTGTGTTGTGATGTGTTGTGTTGTGATGTGATGTGATGTGATGTGATGTGATGTGTTGTGTTGTGATGTGTTGTGTTGTGATGTGTTGTGATGTGTTGTGTTGTGATGTGTTGTGATGTGTTGTGTTGTGTTGTGTTGTGTTGTGTTGTGATGTGTTGTGTTGTGATGTGTTGTGATGTGTTGTGATGTGTTGTGTTGTGATGTGATGTGATGTGTTGTGATGTGATGTGTTGTGATGTGATGTGATGTGATGTGATGTGATGTGTTGTGATGTGATGTGATGTGTTGTGATGTGATGTGATGTGATGTGTTGTGATGTGTTGTGATGTGATGTGATGTGATGTGTTGTGATGTGATGTGATGTGATGTGTTGTGATGTGATGTGATGTGATGTGTTGTGATGTGATGTGTTGTGATGTGATGTGATGTGATGTGATGTGTTGTGATGTGTTGTGATGTGTTGTGATGTGTTGTGATGTGATGTGTTGTGATGTGTTGTGATGTGATGTGTTGTGATGTGATGTGATGTGTTGTGATGTGTTGTGATGTGATGTGATGTGTTGTGATGTGTTGTGATGTGATGTGTTGTGATGTGTTGTGATGTGTTGTGATGTGTTGTGTTGTGATGTGTTGTGTTGTGTTGTGATGTGATGTGATGTGATGTGTTGTGATGTGATGTGATGTGTTGTGATGTGATGTGATGTGATGTGATGTGTTGTGATGTGTTGTGATGTGTTGTGATGTGTTGTGATGTGATGTGTTGTGATGTGTTGTGTTGTGATGTGTTGTGATGTGATGTGTTGTGATGTGATGTGTTGTGATGTGATGTGATGTGATGTGATGTGTTGTGATGTGATGTGATGTGTTGTGTTGTGTTGTGTTGTGTTGTGATGTGTTGTGATGTGATGTGATGTGTTGTGATGTGTTGTGATGTGATGTGATGTGATGTGATGTGTTGTGATGTGTTGTGTTGTGATGTGATGTGATGTGATGTGTTGTGATGTGTTGTGATGTGTTGTGTTGTGATGTGTTGTGATGTGATGTGTTGTGATGTGATGTGTTGTGTTGTGTTGTGATGTGTTGTGATGTGATGTGTTGTGATGTGATGTGATGTGTTGTGATGTGATGTGATGTGATGTGATGTGTTGTGATGTGTTGTGATGTGATGTGTTGTGATGTGTTGTGATGTGTTGTGATGTGATGTGATGTGATGTGTTGTGATGTGATGTGTTGTGATGTGATGTGATGTGATGTGATGTGTTGTGATGTGATGTGATGTGTTGTGATGTGATGTGATGTGATGTGATGTGTTGTGATGTGTTGTGATGTGATGTGATGTGTTGTGATGTGATGTGATGTGATGTGTTGTGATGTGATGTGATGTGATGTGTTGTGATGTGATGTGTTGTGATGTGATGTGATGTGATGTGATGTGTTGTGATGTGTTGTGATGTGTTGTGATGTGTTGTGATGTGATGTGTTGTGATGTGTTGTGATGTGATGTGTTGTGATGTGATGTGATGTGTTGTGATGTGTTGTGATGTGATGTGATGTGTTGTGATGTGTTGTGATGTGTTGTGATGTGTTGTGATGTGTTGTGATGTGTTGTGTTGTGATGTGTTGTGTTGTGTTGTGATGTGATGTGATGTGATGTGATGTGTTGTGATGTGATGTGATGTGTTGTGATGTGATGTGTTGTGATGTGATGTGATGTGATGTGTTGTGATGTGTTGTGATGTGTTGTGTTGTGATGTGTTGTGTTGTGATGTGTTGTGTTGTGTTGTGATGTGTTGTGTTGTGATGTGTTGTGTTGTGATGTGATGTGATGTGTTGTGATGTGATGTGTTGTGTTGTGTTGTGATGTGATGTGTTGTGTTGTGATGTGATGTGTTGTGATGTGTTGTGATGTGTTGTGATGTGTTGTGATGTGTTGTGTTGTGATGTGATGTGTTGTGATGTGTTGTGATGTGTTGTGTTGTGATGTGATGTGTTGTGTTGTGATGTGATGTGTTGTGTTGTGATGTGATGTGATGTGTTGTGATGTGATGTGATGTGTTGTGATGTGTTGTGTTGTGTTGTGATGTGATGTGTTGTGATGTGATGTGATGTGTTGTGATGTGATGTGATGTGATGTGTTGTGATGTGATGTGTTGTGTTGTGATGTGATGTGATGTGTTGTGTTGTGATGTGATGTGTTGTGATGTGTTGTGATGTGTTGTGTTGTGATGTGATGTGATGTGATGTGTTGTGATGTGATGTGATGTGATGTGTTGTGATGTGTTGTGATGTGATGTGATGTGTTGTGATGTGTTGTGATGTGTTGTGTTGTGATGTGTTGTGTTGTGATGTGTTGTGATGTGTTGTGTTGTGATGTGATGTGTTGTGATGTGTTGTGTTGTGTTGTGTTGTGATGTGATGTGATGTGTTGTGATGTGTTGTGATGTGTTGTGATGTGTTGTGTTGTGTTGTGTTGTGATGTGATGTGTTGTGATGTGTTGTGATGTGTTGTGATGTGTTGTGTTGTGATGTGATGTGTTGTGATGTGTTGTGATGTGATGTGTTGTGTTGTGATGTGATGTGATGTGATGTGATGTGTTGTGATGTGTTGTGATGTGTTGTGTGTTGTGTTGTGATGTGTTGTGTTGTGATGTGTTGTGATGTGTTGTGATGTGTTGTGTTGTGATGTGTTGTGTTGTGATGTGATGTGATGTGTTGTGATGTGATGTGTTGTGTTGTGTTGTGATGTGATGTGATGTGTTGTGATGTGTTGTGATGTGATGTGTTGTGTTGTGATGTGATGTGATGTGATGTGTTGTGTTGTGATGTGATGTGATGTGATGTGTTGTGATGTGATGTGTTGTGATGTGATGTGATGTGTTGTGATGTGATGTGTTGTATTGTGTTGTGATGTGTTGTGATGTGATGTGATGTGTTGTGATGTGTTGTGATGTGACGTGACGTGACGTGACGTGACGTGACGTGTTGTGATGTGTTGTGATGTGACGTGTTGTGATGTGTTGTGATGTGACGTGTTGTGATGTGTTGTGATGTGACGTGACGTGACGTGTTGTGATGTGTTGTGATGTGACGTGTTGTGATGTGACGTGACGTGACGTGATGTGACGTGTTGTGACGTGTTGTGATGTGTTGTGATGTGACGTGTTGTGATGTGACGTGTTGTGATGTGACGTGACGTGACGTGACGTGATGTGACGTGTTGTGACGTGTTGTGACGTGATGTGATGTGACGTGATGTGTTGTGATGTGACGTGTTGTATTGTGTTGTGATGTGATGTGATGTGTTGTGATGTGATGTGACGTGTTGTGACGTGTTGTGATGTGTTGTGATGTGACGTGTTGTGATGTGACGTGTTGTGATGTGACGTGACGTGACGTGACGTGATGTGATGTGACGTGTTGTGACGTGTTGTGACGTGATGTGATGTGACGTGATGTGTTGTGATGTGACGTGTTGTATTGTGTTGTGATGTGATGTGATGTGTTGTGATGTGTTGTGATGTGATGTGATGTGATGTGTTGTGATGTGATGTGTTGTGATGTGATGTGATGTGATGTGATGTGATGTGTTGTGATGTGATGTGTTGTGATGTGTTGTGATGTGATGTGATGTGTTGTGATGTGATGTGATGTGATGTGTTGTGATGTGTTGTGATGTGTTGTGATGTGATGTGATGTGATGTGATGTGATGTGATGTGTTGTGATGTGTTGTGATGTGATGTGATGTGTTGTGATGTGTTGTGATGTGATGTGATGTGATGTGTTGTGATGTGATGTGATGTGATGTGATGTGTTGTGATGTGTTGTGATGTGATGTGATGTGATGTGATGTGTTGTGATGTGTTGTGATGTGATGTGATGTGATGTGTTGTGATGTGATGTGATGTGATGTGTTGTGATGTGTTGTGATGTGATGTGTTGTGATGTGTTGTGATGTGATGTGTTGTGATGTGATGTGATGTGTTGTGATGTGATGTGTTGTGATGTGTTGTGATGTGATGTGTTGTGATGTGATGTGTTGTGATGTGATGTGATGTGTTGTGATGTGTTGTGATGTGATGTGTTGTGATGTGTTGTGATGTGATGTGTTGTGATGTGATGTGATGTGATGTGATGTGTTGTGATGTGATGTGATGTGTTGTGATGTGTTGTGTTGTGTTGTGTTGTGATGTGATGTGATGTGATGTGTTGTGATGTGATGTGATGTGTTGTGATGTGTTGTGATGTGTTGTGATGTGATGTGTTGTGATGTGATGTGATGTGTTGTGATGTGATGTGATGTGTTGTGATGTGATGTGTTGTGATGTGATGTGATGTGATGTGATGTGATGTGTTGTGATGTTTTGTGTTGTGATGTGATGTGTTGTGTTGTGATGTGTTGTGTTGTGATGTGTTGTGTTGTGATGTGATGTGTTGTGATGTGTTGTGATGTGTTGTGATGTGATGTGATGTGATGTGTTGTGATGTGTTGTGTTGTGATGTGATGTGATGTGATGTGTTGTGATGTGATGTGTTGTGATGTGATGTGATGTGTTGTGATGTGTTGTGATGTGATGTGTTGTGATGTGATGTGATGTGTTGTGATGTGATGTGATGTGTTGTGATGTGTTGTGATGTGTTGTGTTGTGATGTGATGTGATGTGATGTGATGTGATGCGATGCGATGTGTTGTGATGTGATGTGTTGTGATGTGATGTGATGTGATGTGTTGTGATGTGATGTGATGTGATGTGTTGTGATGTGATGTGTTGTGATGTGATGTGATGTGATGTGATGTGATGTGTTGTGATGTGTTGTGATGTGATGTGATGTGTTGTGATGTGTTGTGATGTGTTGTGTTGTGATGTGTTGTGATGTGTTGTGATGTGATGTGATGTGTTGTGATGTGATGTGATGTGATGTGATGTGATGTGATGTGATGTGTTGTGATGTGATGTGATGTGTTGTGATGTGATGTGTTGTGATGTGTTGTGATGTGTTGTGATGTGATGTGATGTGATGTGTTGTGATGTTGTGATGTGATGTGTTGTGATGTGATGTGATGTGTTGTGATGTGATGTGTTGTGATGTGATGTGTTGTGATGTGTTGTGATGTGATGTGTTGTGTTGTGTTGTGATGTGATGTGTTGTGATGTGATGTGATGTGATGTGTTGTGATGTGATGTGATGTGATGTGTTGTGATGTGATGTGATGTGTTGTGATGTGATGTGTTGTGATGTGATGTGATGTGATGTGTTGTGATGTGTTGTGATGTGATGTGATGTGTTGTGATGTGATGTGATGTGTTGTGATGTGATGTGATGTGATGTGTTGTGATGTGATGTGATGTGTTGTGATGTGATGTGATGTGATGTGTTGTGATGTGATGTGTTGTGATGTTGTGATGTGATGTGCTGTGATGTGTTGTGATGTGATGTGTTGTGATGTGATGTGATGTGATGTGTTGTGATGTGTTGTGTTGTGTTGTGTTGTGATGTGTTGTGATGTGTTGTGTTGTGATGTGTTGTGTTGTGATGTGTTGTGTTGTGATGTGATGTGATGTGATGTGTTGTGTTGTGTTGTGTTGTGTTGTGATGTGATGTGTTGTGATGTGTTGTGATGTGTTGTGATGTGATGTGTTGTGATGTGTTGTGATGTGATGTGATGTGATGTGATGTGTTGTGATGTGATGTGATGTGTTGTGATGTGATGTGTTGTGATGTTGTGATGTGATGTGTTGTGATGTTGTGATGTGATGTGTTGTGATGTGTTGTGATGTGATGTGATGTGTTGTGATGTGTTGTGATGTGATGTGTTGTGTTGTGTTGTGTTGTGTTGTGATGTGTTGTGTTGTGATGTGTTGTGATGTGATGTGATGTGTTGTGATGTGTTGTGATGTTGTGATGTGATGTGATGTGTTGTGATGTGATGTGATGTGATGTGTTGTGATGTGATGTGTTGTGATGTGATGTGTTGTGATGTGTTGTGATGTGATGTGTTGTGTTGTGTTGTGTTGTGATGTGATGTGTTGTGTTGTGATGTGAATTATGTTGTGTTTTTGCAGGAAAGTTTTTCTCTCTTCGTGTTCAGCTTTTCAGCAAAGATGTGACGATGGAACGAAGCCGAGTTCTAATTCCCTCAAGACGATTATTGAAATTAAACGGTAAAGACGAGAATGGAGACAGAATGGAGGAGCGCTTTTCAGCGTCCTGATTTGCGTAATCTATGTGTTTTCGAAGAAGCGACAGAAACATGACCATCAGTGACGACATGCTGACCTCCAGAGTGTTTCAGGAACATCACCATAAGACACTGAATATAAGTCCCTCCTGTCAGTAGGTGGAGCTCTGCAGTCAGGGCCTCTGATTAGTCAACACCAGGAACTACCTGTTTATTACTGATTGCTGGACAAGCAGCACTTCTATACAGTTATTTATGTTTAATGCAAAGTCTGAGGGACCTAGTGTACATCTCTCTCTCTTCCTCTCTCCTGTCTCTCTTTCTTCTTTCTTTCACTGTCTTTCTCTATTCTATCTCTCCCTCTTTCCATAGCTCCCTGTTTCTCCATTCCTTCTCTCTCTCTCTCTCTCTCTCTCTCTGTCTTTTGTCTCTCTATATCTTTCTATCTTTTTCTAACATTCTCTTTCCCCTTCTGTCTCTCTCTCTATCTCTATCTCATTCTCACTTCCTCTCTGTCTCTGTCTTCCTCTCTGTCTCACTATCTATTGTCTTGTCTATATCTCTCCATCTCAGACTTTAGTCTCTCTCCATTTTACCCTTTCCTTATTTCTCTTTTTTCTGACCATCTTTCCCTCTCTTTTCTCTGTCTCACTCTATATCTCCCTTTTACTCTTTCTTTCTCTTTTCTGTCTCTGTTATACCTCACCATCTCCTTTTCTCTGTCTCTGTCTCTCTCTCTCTCTCTCTCTCTCTCTCTCGTTCTTTAATAACTCTCTCTTTTTACTCTCTCCACATGAACACACACATGCTGTGGGAAACACCTGGGAGTGTCTGTATCTGTAAGTGTCTTCACACTGTTTGAGACTCAGATCATATGGAGGAGAGAAGGAGAAGAAATTGGATCTGGAGACTCAGATGGAGACAGACTCGGTTCTTCTGCCTCCGCCTCCATCCGAGCCGTCCAACCCGATTAGTTCTGCTCTTCTTCATTCCTCACTGCAGTCACACCGCCATAAATACAGAGAGATGTGATGTTTTATTAATGCCAATCATTACAAACCCCTCACTGTCCCTGTCACAGAGAGAGAGAGAGAGAGAGAGAGAGAGAGAGAGATGGATAAGAAGCAACAAAGAGACAGTGAGAGAGATAGAGGAAGACATGGTATAGCAACAGAGAGAAAAAGAGAGAGGGAGAAAGACAGGGAAAGAGAAGAACAAAGGAAAACAGAGAGTACAGAGGAGACAGACTGAGATGGACATAGAGAGACAGAACTACAGAGTGAGACAAAGAGGTTGTGAGAGTGAGACAGAAAAGGAGAGTGAGGCAGGAGAGAGGAAGTGAGAGTGAGACTGAGAGGAAGAGAGAGACAGGAGAGAGGAAGTGAGAGTGAGAGTGACAGGAAGAAAGAGGCTGGAGAGAGGAAATGAGAGTGAGATGAAGAGAAAGAGAGAGAGGAGAGAGGAAGTGAGACAGAGAGGAAGTGAGCATAATCAGGAGAGACAGGAGAAAGGGTGTAAGTGTGAGACTGAGAGGAAGACAGGGGAGAGGTGATCACAAGTAAGAGTGAGATAGAAAGGGAGAGAGACAGGAGAGAGGAAGTGAGAATGAGACTGAGAGGAAGAGAGAGACAGGAGAGAAGAAGTTGGAGTGAGACACAGGGAAGAGAGAGAGAGAGAGAGAGAGAGAGAGGGGGGGGGGGGGAGAGATCGAGAGAGAGGAGCGAGGACATGAGAGGAACAGAGAGGAAGAGAGAGACAGGAGAGAGGAAGTGAGAATGAGACTGAGAGGGAGAGGGAGACATAAAGGGGGAAAGAGACAGGAGCAGAGGAAGTGAGAGGGAGAAAAAGAGGAAGAGAGACAGTAGAGAGAGACAGAAGAGAGGAAGTGAGAGTGAGACATAAAGGGGGAAAGAGACAGGAGAGAGGAAGTGAGAGGGAGAAAGAGAAGAAGAGAGACAGGAGAGAGAGACAGAAGAGACGAAGTGAGAGTGAGACTGAGAGAAAGAGAGAGACAGGAGAGAGGAAGTAAGAGTCAGAGTCAGAAAGAGACAGAAGAGTGGAAGTGTTAGTGAGACTGAGAAGGAGAGAGGAAGTGAGAGTGAGACCTAAACACTAGAATCGTCCCTGAAATCACAGGACAGGTCACCAGTCCATCATAGAGCCACATATAGACAGACAACCACACACACTCACACTATGGGCAACTTAGAATGACCAATCAACCTAATATTGATTGGTCATATCAATCATAATATATATATAAAAAGAATAATTTCTAATCTAAAACCTCAGGAATAATATAAATGAATATAATACTAATTAGTGTTCTTTTTGCTCTTTCACATTAAACCACAGACTCGGTGTCTTTGTGCTTCGGTGAGCTGCATTTGATTTCATAACAACGCTGTTTATTTCTCTATACAGCATGTTCATTACACACAGTAAAGAGGATTAAAGTGAAAGAAACACAGAGAGCAGAGCTGTAATTATGTCTGGTCTCCGAACGTCGTAATACGGCTAAACACATCTCTATTAGGAGATCCGATCGTGTGAAATAATACGCTAATATCCGAGGTAAAGAAAAAAAACAAACAAAAGCTCAGAGTCATTAGGAATGAATCTCATTTACAGATCGCAGGTTTTTCAAAGAGCTTTAAAGCAGATCATCGCTTTTATTTCAGCTCTGATACAGACGAGAGAACGAATAAGAGCAGGGGTTTAATAAGGATGTGTTTATTGTTTTATTGATTAAGGAATATAACACGCTGTTTTGTGTCGTTATGGGGAAATAATTAATGTGATGAAGACAGTGATGTTAATGTTACCATCACAAATGTTATTTTATTTTTATTTGTATTTTATTTTATGTTATTTATTTATTTATTTTTATTATTTTTATTTTTATTTAATGTCAATTAATTATATTTAATTTTCTAATTTATTTTATTTTAGTTATTTTTATTTTTATTTAATGTAATTTTCTATTTATTCTATTTTAATTTTTTTTTTAAATTATTTTTCTTTTTTATTTTATATCATTTCATTTTTATTTTATCATAGCAATAGGTAATCAAAGTGTTTTACTCCTTGTTATTTACAAATCATCATACATTTTGTAAACAGTTCCTGTTATCACCTACCTTAATTAACATTAATTAATTTAATTTTTTTTAAATCTTCTAGTATTAACGTTAAAGCTTTACCTCTGACGCTGGAGACTCCTTCCATTAATACACATCTCCTTAAAGAAACCATCACTGTCAACAATTCCACACATATTTAATCCGTGTATGTAGATCTTCCGCCGTACATGTGCCTGTTGCCATAGAAACGATTACATATCCAAATAAACACATGCGTTACTAATAAAATCTTCTGTTATAGTAAATGATTCACCAACGTTAATATTCCTCTACTTACTAAAATCATTTTTATTCTTTCCTAAGCAACTTTATAACCTGGACGTTTAGCATCCTGATATAAAAGACAACATTTTCAGGAGATAATGTACATCTTTGCAGTCAAGGTTATTTTTTCAGTTTCTTTTGTTCCTTTTACATGTTTAGAAGCCCAATCTGCAGGTAAGGTGAAAAATACAGAAGTGACTCCTTAGAAAATGAGCATTGGGGTGAGTTTATTTTTGAACTGAACTCATCACAATTGGCAGAGAGAGAGAGAGAGAGAGAGAGAGAGGCCAAGCTGATCTGTACTCTGATATCAACACAACAGGAAGAAATATAATCAGTCCTGTTCATCCTCTAACATTTACATCTCTCCATTTACTCTGATTATCAGGTGATACTGTAGATTAATATTCCCCTATTAATGTAGGATGGAGGGGATTAAAGTGATTTTTCTCTAGATTTACACTCCTGTTATTACAGAAGAAAACCTTCTACTGGAGTTAACTATAATAGCCGGAAATAGTTAGTTCCTGCTCTTACACTGGGAGCTGGTACACCAATCAGAGGTAATTACATGTGAGAGGAACGTGGGGAAATATGGTGTAAACTTACAGAGAGAGAGAGAGAGAGAGAGAGAGAGAGAGTTCATTAGGTTCCTGGTACTCTGGGACTGTGAGTAAAAAGGAGCAGGCAGTGTGGAACTAACCAGACATTATAGATGTTGGTGATGCATGAAGCATATTGTAAGCAAAAAAAAGGAAAAACTAGCAGAAATAAATTGGCCAGGTTCAACAGAAAGACTCTGAATGTGTATAACCAGCAACAACAAAAGAAGACATTTACACAATAAAGCATTCAGCTGTTACAGAAACAAACAAACCACAGCAAGTGAGAAGGGGAGCAATTTTTTCAACAGGAGATGATGAAATGTCTCTATACAACAAACACGACTCTGTACACTGAATATGACTCAACTTGACCACGTCCATGACTCCACTGCATAGCTCAGGGGCCCAACATGAGGCAGCTTGGTGGACCTGGGATTTGAACTCACAACCTTATAATAACCAAACAATAGCCCAACGCCTTGACACAGAGCTACCACACCACTCATACACTGGCCACACATCCTTACACCCATCCTGACTTAGGCTACACAAATCAAGGGATTCATAGTTTCTTTGTGAACATCGGGTCATATACTGACATATAAAAATCTGGTTTCGCCTTCAGCAGTGGGTGAAAAACAACTGCACAGGAAAAACAAAAAGGTCATAAATGCACTACAGTGCTACAGAGAATAAACAGCCATTACACTGGCCAAACTTTTAAAGAGCAGCAACACAAGTATATGAGACTAATGACCCGAAGAGAAGTCCAGTGGCACAGGAGAAGTCTATAGTGAGGTCAGGACTGGAGTTCACAAAGAAAAGGCTTAGAGAGAGAATGCCAGGAAGATGGACAGAGTAAATTATAGGAGAAGAGAACAGGACAGTCCTGCATTCCCATATATCCAGCAGACAGGAGAGCAGCCTGGGGTCAGAGCTAATCTACTGAGACACCTGATATTCACTCAAACTTTTACAGGACAGGACATGAGGCTAACTCATGTCCACAAACACCAGGACCACGATGTGCTTGTAAATCATTCAACAGCAATCATCAATGGCATAGAGACAAACAGATCTAAAGTCTAGCAGAAGGTCTGTAACTGCATTAAAGAAGACTTTCTGACTAAACCTCTTCTTGTAGAGTCCAAACGATGATGATGATGATGATGATGATAATGGCTATGCTAAAAGCCTTTTCAAAGCAAAGACTACAGACACAGATAATTTAAATGGTTCAAACCAAGCCCTATTTCCCAGACTGAGGAAGGAGTCTCCAGTGCTTTGTAGCTTTATGTTTTCCGAGTAGTTTATTCTTTGTGTTTTGTTTGTAACTGACAAACTGCGCGACTGTTTTCAGCTGCTGTAGCATAAGCGAGAACAGGAACTAACTATAAATGTGATATTATAATAGGTCACAATATGCTGCGGTTCCACGCCACATGTAATGCACAGCCTGTTGTGTTTTATTCTCTAATTACTAACTACATTTACGTTCTCCATCGCTTCCTGATTCATAGAAGAATGATGTCTGGTTTCATAAATCGACTGAGTGCATCACTAGGAACTCTAGCGAGTCAGGGAGGTCGGAAATTAATTTTATGTCTCTAAGTGCTTTCTTAAAGTCGCAGTCAAGTCCAAAAGCCTAGGAACCGTTTTGCTTAAATCAGTAAAGAATAAAGAATTTTCAGGAAAATCTGAGCTTCTGTTCGTTTATTAAGTCGAAAGCTGTAGAGCGCCACGGCGAGCCTCTTGTTCAGTGAGCGGGTCGAATTAAAGAGCGAATCAGTGCCACAAACAGCGCAGTGACAGACAAAGAGACAGATTTCATCTGACGTCTCAATGGGGGGCTGTGAAAGGAGCGAGCAGTCGATTCAGCCTGTGCCCGAGAAGCGAAACCTCACACTGAGGAGCTGATGGATACGGCACGAAGACAACAAGTGTAAAGTGAACGAAAACATGGCAGAGGTCAAAGCAGAAAGAAACAACATCCTCCCTCACACATCACAGGAGCTTCACAAACTGAACAAAAATAAATCGCAGGAGTGGTTGTGTTGTGTCTCAGTGCCGTGTCCACGCTGCAGGACGGTGCACGGATTTATCAAACACAAAGAACCTGTTCCTGCTCAGACATTCAGACTGATTTCAAATCTCACAGCTTCCCCAGTTTGTTGTTCATTCTGTATTGGTTTCAGTAACAGAATTGTAAAATAAAATGTGATTACTGTTTCAAAATACTTGCAGGAGAAAGATTTGGCTTCTGAGTGGCACATGAGAAAATCACAGACAGCACGATGTTTCTTTCCTTTTCCGATACTGAAACCTTGAGCTTCAGCCGATGCTGACGTTTTACCAATATTATTTTTAAGTGGAAAACATAATAAAATATTTTTTTGGAATCAATTCCCCTAACATCCCACATGCTAAATACAATAAATATAATAAAATTGTAACAAATAATACAATCATTTTGCTTTAGATGGAAATACTTGCAGTTCCAAAAAATACTATTCCAAATCCAATATTTTTTATTCGTCACAGAATCATATTCAGACATATAAGTCTGGTTCCTCTCGAGGTTTATTTCCTCCGAGGTTTGAAAATAACACACTAAATACAGGTGACAGATCAGCATTTTACCACAAACACTGAACTCATGAGTCAGCATGATATATTAAATACATCCTACACATGTGCGCATATCTGCCATAATCGAACATACCTGACACTACACAACAAATAACAGCACCCTGGATCATATACGTTCAAGCAAAGACTCGAAAAACATCAGAATTTGGTGATACTAAGCCTGGTGTAAAAAGGAAAGTCGCTCCAAACAAAGAAGGAGACCAAGAGAAGAAGAATAGAAGTTTTAATACCCTGTGGCAAACTGGGCACGAATGGCTCGTATATGACTGAGATAATATACTGTGAAGACTGCTGGACATAAGCTGTGACATAGAAGTTATAAATTGAAATTGAAAATTGAAAGAAAAAGTTCATTTTTAATTCCAGGGAGTTTTTTGTCTTAGACAGACAGACAGATAGATAGATAGATAGATAGATAGATAGATAGATAGATAGATAGATAGATAGATAGATAGATAGATAGATAGATAGATAGATAGATAGATAACATTTTCGTGTCAGTGAAAAGCCAACTGAAGTGAGTTTACAAATTATATGAATATGTTTTCTGTCAGTGAAATCTGTTTGGAAAGATTAAACCCACGACACCAACGTTTCCTTCAGCATGCATTCCGTGGTTTTTGGGGTGTTTTTTTGTTGACAGATTGGTGGTGTGGGCGGTCTGTTCTATTTTTAGCCCAAGCTTGGGGTCACGACTTCCTGTGAGGAGCCTTGACATGGAATGCTTGGCTTGGGTCAGTTCTTTGTAAGCAACCATACAGTTTCCATACACTGCCTATTGGGAATATTGCTCATATTTTTGGGAGCTGGAACGGATTATCTGCATTTACATTATTTCTGGTGGGAAAATTCAATTCACAATACACATTTTCACCTTAAGAACTCGCCTCCAGAACGGATTAAATTCCTATACTGAGGTTCCAATGTACTGTTAAGTGCGAAAACTAGCTGCTATTTCTTTATATCTCTATTGAGCAGTTCCATCTTATCAACATCTTATCTATCTATCTATCTATCTATCTATCTATCTATCTATCTATCTATCTATCTATCTATCTATCTATCTATCTATCTATCTATCTATCTATCTATCTATCTATCTATCTATCTATCTATCTATCAACCATCCATCACCTGGAGTCTAAACTGGGATAAACTGTCTAGGTAGGAGGAGCAGACTGTCCTGTCTTCCCTGTCAATCACAGCGACAGGGTTGTGTTACACAGCCCTGTGATGCAGCATGAGCAGCAGTTTACAGTGAGTTGGTTTCCCATGTCACCAGTTCATTTGTCTGGTTACCAAATTAGGGAGAAAATGAGGGAAGACACAGAAGATATGTTTTCGAATTTGTAAACTAAAACAGAAAAAAAAATTATATATGACTTCAGGGTCGTTTTCTGAAACGCTTCTAGAAAGAAAATAATATTGGAGAAAGTGTGTTATGATTGCAGTGAAGCGAAAATCTTTCATCATACAACCCTTCTGTTTTATCTTCTCATTTCTGTTAATGATGTGAAAACTAAACAACCAGAAAAAAGTACACTGACAAACATCATCCAGCACCGAACATCTCCACTAAACACTACACACTACATGAGTGCATGAGCTGCAATCAATCCCAGCTTCGAGACAGAAACATCTGTAAAACATGACAGCTGCCATGACTAAACATCTGCATTCGCTGTCGTAAATAATTACACCGATTACACACAACTTAATGAAAATCTGTTCAACAAGCCTGCAACAGACATCTCTCTGATTCAGTGTGACTCGCTCTGACAGGAACACGCATCGTCTCAAAGCTCCACCGCACTCACCGTGAACATCCTCCTGAGGGTGCGAGTCGTGGGGCTCCGGGGTCGCCGTGATCGCTGAGGGAGAGGCACAGAGGCCGTGGAGGAGTGCTCGAAAATCATGTTGAAGCCGGTGAACGAGTGGAGAGATTGACTGAACTCACTGAGATCTCTCTCTCTCTCTCACACACACACACACACACACACACACACACACACACAAACAAAGCTCTTACCAAGCACTTAGTAAAACACACAACGCTACTCTGAAGCGTTTCCTGTTACAAACAGATGGAACCGAGATGAAAGGCTTCAAGTTACAGCTTTATCTCTGTCACTGGAGACTCCTTCCATGGACATAAAAAAAAACGAAAAGTACATATATACGTGACTCTGTGCACGTTGTTACTATAGAAACGGTAACGTGCTGTATTAGCACGAGCGCGTTCATATTAACCTGTGCTTTTAAAGAAACACCTCCTGACTAATGGACCATAATGACATGTTTATAATCAATACATCACGCTCTCAGTGTCACTCAGAGAGACGCTACGTTCTGCCCTCAGTGGCCCTTGTGCGCTTCTGGGGGTAGGTATTAGCATTAGCCACCCACGCTAACAGTGCTTATTCATTAATCACGCCAATAAACAGTGACACTCATGAGCATCGAGAACAAGCACTTGAACACGAGTGGGAGTTTAAACTCTGTGTTTATGCCTAGTGCAGTAACCCATAGCAACGAGAACACCGATTAACCCTTTTAACCACTACACTAGAGTCGGGGGAAAAGAAAGTGACTTACGAGGCATTTTCATTCTGTATAACTAAATGAATGATGTTGCGTCTGTGAGTCTGATCTAAAGCGAGTCTGTTTAGCTTCCAGTGTGTTTTAGATGTGTGTTTTTCCCTCTGTTGGAGAACCTTACACAATCTGAGCTGCTTGGAGAACATCTCAGAGAGCAGGAATGGGTTTAAGATCAACATTTACTCTGAGATACAAACATGTGTGTGGAAAAAAATACCCTTTTTGGAATTTTTCTATGAATACATAGTCCCTAGTAGTCTAGGGAAAAAACAGAAATCCTTCTGAAACACTATGAATTCTTAAAGACTTTCATATGAGCTTCATATTAACCTCCACTGTGGAGTGGAACATGACAAAGACACTCAATCATCAACATGGACACAATAAAAACAGGAGGAAATATAAAATCTAACATTATTTGGTCTCTGGGGATAAAACGCTAATGCTGACTACAATAGGCCCGTTTCAGAGAGCTGGAAATTATGAAGTGATAAAAGAGGACAAAATGGTGTGATGAATGATGAAGTGGCATGAGAATATGGATATTTTTAAATGTTCATTTCTTGAATCCATGCTGAAATGAGATTTGAGGTTAAACTCTATGCATTCTAGATTTTTTCTAGAAAGCAGTAGCTCCTCCATCATCAGTTCAACAGCGAATCCATTTCTTTCTGTTAAAATTCTTTCATATATTTCTAGTTTTTACCCCTCTGTTTGGTGATTTGGTTAGTTTTACCCCTTTCTTGGGTAACCTGGTAAGTTTTATTACCCCTCTGTTTGCTAGTTTGATTATTTTTACCCTTCTCTTTGACAGTTGTTACCCCTGTTTGGTAGTTTTGGAGTCTTTGGAGCTCTGTTTGATATTTTTATCTTTGGTAGTTTGATATATTTTTTTTTTACTCCTCTCTCTGGAAGATTTGTAGTTTTTAGTACTTTCTTTGGTAATTTGGTAGTTTTCAACCCTTCTTATTTTAGTGAGGTCATTTCCTACCCCTCTGTTTGGACGTTTGCTAATTTTTTGTTCTTCTTTTTGGTGGTTTTTACCCCTCTGTTTGTTAATTTGGTCATTTTTACCACTCTTCGATAATCTGGTCATTTTATTTACCACTCTTATGGGTAGTTTGGTAATTTTTGCCCTTCTCTTTGGCAGCTGTTTGGTATTTTAGTAGTTTTTGCTGCTCTCTCTGGTAATTATTTCTTTTTCACCCTACTCAATATTTCCGTGGTAATCTCCTGCACCCCTGTTTGGTTTTGCTGCCCTGTTTTTTTGTAATTATATTGTTTTGGCCTTTTTCTTTAGCAGCTTGGTAGTTTGTACCCCTCTGTTTGGTACTGTTTTATTCTTTTACCCTTTTGATGGGTAGTTTGGTCATTTCTGCCCTTCTCTTTGGCAGCTGTTACCCGTTTAGTAGTTTTATAGTTTTTGCAACTCTGTTTGATATTTGATGGATTTTATCCCCCTCTTTGTTTTTTTAAACTCCTCTGTTTGGTAGTTTTGTTGTTTTTGCTTGTAATTTGTTAGCTTTTACCCTTCTCATTTTTATTGCTGTAATTTCCTACCCCTGTGTTGGTTTTTTGCTGGTTTTTATCCTTCTCATTGGTAGTTTTTACCCCTCTTTTAGCACTGTTTTGTAATTACTGTCCTGTTTTGCCTGTTTCTTTGGTAGTTTGGTAGTTTTTACCCCTCTGTTTGGCAGAGTGGTATTCCTTTACCCTTCTGTTTGGTAGTTTACTCATTTTTGTCCTTTTCTTTGGTACTTTTGGTTTTTGCTACTCTTTTTGGTAATCTGGTTATTTTTGCCCTTCTCCATGTAACTTTGGTTGTTTTTACCCCTCAGTTTTGTTATTTGTTTCTTTTTGCCCTTTCCTTTTGGTTCTTTGGTAGTTGCAACCCCTCTGTTAGGTAGTTTTTGCTATATTGTTTGGTTCTTTAGTTGTTTTTACCCCTCCCTTTGCTAGTGTGATATTCTTTTAGCCTTCTGATTAGTAGTTTGGTCATTGTTCACATTATTTCTGGTAGTTTTTATCCAATCTCTTTGGTACTTTGATAGTCTTTGCCTCCCTGTTTAGTATTTTTGTAATTTTTGCTAGTTTTTTTGGTAATTGAATCGTTTTTGCCCTCCTCTTTAGTAGTCCGGTGTTTTTTCCACTCTTTTCGGCAGTGTGGTATTCATTTAACCCTCTTTTTGGTAATTTGGTCAATTTATCCTTCTTTTTAGTAGTTCTCCTCTCTTTTTATATTTTTCTCATAGAAACTTTTAATTGAAGGCCCTCACTTTAGCACGTCAGCGCAGTAGGTGGTGACAACGTCTCATTAACCTTTATATCAAAACGTCAAGAATAAGGAAGAAAAATTTAATTCCTCCAACTTTTGCAAAACACAAGGAGAAAAATGTTTTTTTTTAAAAATAAATAAATAAATAAATAAATAAATAAATAAAACCGTGTACAGAGCCTTAACTAATAAATGTATTTTGAACAACGATGCAAAAATAAATCTCCAGAGAATCTATAATATAAACTAGGAAGAGATGATGATGGGAAATAAACCGCAGCAGTGAAAGATGAAGCTTAAAGCCACTTTTCTGCACTAATGGATCAGAAAACTAAACCAGCAGACCAGATCAGACCAGATTAAACCAGATTAAACTAGATCAAACCAGATCTATAAATGCCAAATATCTATTCAGCATACAGAGATAAAATGATGGAGATGGAAAGACCAAGAAATAAAGACTCCTTTAGCACAATATCTCTCTCTTTCTCACACACACACACACACACACACACAGAGACAAGGTCAACAGAGACAGAAATCTAAAGAGACTCGAGAAGCACATGAATGTTGTTTATACTCCATGAAGACTTCATAAAAAGTTTCGAGCTCATAATTAACCAAACAGAAATAAAATCACGACCGTATGAAAGAATAATGAGCAGGCAAGAGAAGAAGAGAGAGAGAGAGAGAGAGAGAGAGCAGACAGAAAGAGAAGGATAACTTAAATAAAAGGATAGAGGGAAATTGAATTGAAATAAACTGAGGTATATGGAGCACAAGACTTTAAATGAATGAATAAATATTTATTTATTTGTTTGTTTGTTTGTTTGTATATGCTCCATATACCTCATTTCATAATAATAAATAAATAAATAAATATTTTTAATGAAATGAGGTGCATGGAGTGGTTACAAATAAATAAACAAAAAATAAATAAATATTATTTTATGAAATGAGGTGCATGGTGCACTTACAAATAGTTATTTACTAATATTTATTTATTTATTTGTGCTCCATGCACCTTATTTCATAAAAAACAAAATAAATAAATAAATAAATAAGTAAATTAATTAATTAATTAATTAATTATTTTTTTATGAAATGAGGTGCACGGAGCACTTACAAATATTTACTTATTTATTTATTTAAATAAACAAATAAATAAACGGGTTTTTTTTTATAAATCAATGTTTATTTATTGATTTATTCACTGGTTTGGAAACATGACAAAACGTCAAGCTGGCTGAGAAAACAAGATAAAAATGGAGATATGAGAGTTTCCTACCATTTCCACCATAACACAATGTACACAACGTTAACAAACGAAACCCTCCAACACACTCTGAATAACATCTTATCAAACTTTCCACTTCCTTTCCAGCGTTCACTGACTTCCTGTCACCTTGGCGCCGTAATTCTCTGCTGAATCTCTTTATGTGGTGATGAGATTGTGTCTGAGCTTCTGGAGCCGCCGAGGTCAGAGACCACGCGTCTAATACAACATTCACTTCTTATAGCGCAAGAATGTGAGACAATGTGAGGAGAAGAGAATGAGGATAATGTCATTACTTACATCAAACAAATGTGTGCCAGAAGAAACACTCCTCGGTGATAGAAGAAGAAAAGAAAAAAACACATTACTTTTAATGGAGGATTGTTCAAAGTGGAGAAGAAAAAGAAATAGCATAAAAAGAAATAATTAGATAACTTCAGCTGAGTAGAACGGGTAGAAAAAACAGGAAGTGGATAAAAAAAGAGAGACAGAGGGTGTGTCTCAATCAGGCTGCATCTCAATGAGGTCAAATGTTCAAAAAAAAGAAAAAAAAACCCATTAACGACTTTACAAGTGTTTAACGATTTAAAAATATCTAATAATAATAATAATAATAATAATAATAATAATAATAATCGCTGTTGAATGCTGCATTCTGATTGGTCAGGAGGTGTTGATTAGTTTTTATTAAAGCAGCAGGGACAGTAGCGCAGGTTTATATTAATGCATTCCATCTGATGTTATCATTTCTATAGCAACAGTTTTCCCCTGTTTGGTAGATTTAGAGTTTTTATTTGGACGTTTTTACCCTTCTCGTTTTAGTGAAGTCATTTTCTACCCCTGCTCATTTTTCTCCTTCTCTTTTGGTAGTTTTTACTCCTCCCTTTGTTATGTGGTCATTTTTACCACTCTTTGGTGATCTGGTCATTTTTACCACTCTGTTTGCTAGTTGGTGGTTATGTTTGCCCTTTTCTTTGGCAGCTGTTACCCCTGTTTGGTAGTTTTATAGTGTGCTGCTCTCTGTGGTAATTAGCTAGTTTTTACCCTTCTTATTTTTACTGTGGTAATTTCCTACCCCCTCTGTTTGGTTTTGTAATTACACTGTTTTTGGCCATTTTCTTTAGTACCTTGGTAGTTTTTACCCCCTCTGTTTGGGACTGTGGTATTCCTTTAACCCTTTGATTAGTAGTTTGGTCATTTTTGCCCATTTCTTTGGCAGCTGTTACCCCTGTTTGGTAGTTTTGTAGTTTTTGCTGCTCTCTGTGGTAATTAGCTAGTTTTTAACCTTCTCATTTTTTTCCTGTGGTAATTTCCTACCCCTCTATTTTTTAACAGGTTTTGCTGCTCTCATTTTTAATTACATTGTTTTGCCCTTTTCTTCAGTAGCTTGGTAGAGTGGTATTCTTTTACCCTTCTGTCTGGTAGTTCGCTCATTTCTGTCCTTCTATTAAAGCAGCACTGGGAGTAGTGCAGGTTTATATTAAAGTGCTCAATCTGATATGTTATAGTTTCTATAGCAACATAAACGGGTTAAAAGCATGTGAAATCGTTGATATGATGATTCCATAATAATATTGAAGGAGTGAAGGAGTCTCCAGTGTCAGTGCTTTGTAACAGTCTGAGGTAAAGATGTAACTTTACAGAGTTTATACTTTTATGCTGTTTTTCTGGAGCACCATAAGAGAAAGACAAAAGACAAGCTAGTTGTGAGGTGGAATCAGAGGCGGCCGAATCCATCTGCAGATATTCACTAAATGAACGCGCAATCCAAACAGAAAAATCCAAAACAGCAAGCAGAGAAATCATAAACGTAAGACAGGTGTAAAGCCGGTAAATCAGTCAAATCCAAAGAACAGGTAAGAATACAGAACAGAAACAGGTCAAACACACAATGGCATGGAATACAAAACAACGGCTCGGAATTGCAGTAAGAACTAACAATACTTCGCGTCTAAGTTAGCGTGAGCATCGCATTTATGTCCATGAACCCTGGAAGAGTGATGCAGAGGTCAGATGGGTCCGGTGGTTTGGGAGTGGCGGTGCAGATGATGTTTTTACACTAGTGAGGGAACGGCTCTTTATAGCTGCTATAACATACACTATATTGCCAAAAGTTTTGGGACACCCCTCCAAATCATTGAGTTCAGGTGTTGTTTTTCAGGGGTTGGACTCGGCCCCTTAGTTCCAGTGAAAGGAACTCTTAATGCTTCAGCTTCATACCAAGACATTTTGTACAATTTCATGCTTTGTGAGGAACAGTTTGGGGATGACCCCTTCCTGTTCCAACATGACTGCCCACCAGTGACCAAAGCAAGATCCAGTTTGGTGTGGAGGAACTTCACAGAGTCCTGACCTCAACCACATAGAACACCTTTGGGATGAATTAGAGCGGAGACTGTGAGCCAGACCTTCTCGTCCAACATCAGAGCCTGACCTCACAAATGTGCTTCTAGAGGAATGGTCAAAAATTCCCAAAAACACACTCCTAAACCTTGTGGAAATCCTTCCCAGAAGAGTTGAAGCTGTTATAGCTGCAAAGCGTGGGACAACTCCATATTACATTCATGTGAAGGCAGATGTCCCAAAACTTTTGGCGATATAGTGTAAGTGAGAAAAACTTGTTGGTTCGCTCTAGATTCTTAAAGCGGAAAGCGGATTTTATATTTCGGTTATTATTTTATCAACAACAACAATCTGATTTTTAAAGACGAACGACTCCTTTAGGCTCTCGAGAGACTTCCTGTCTTGAACTTGTATTTATACTCCAACTTATCTTAGTTTTGGTCTTGATTTTTCACTTTTTGTAAAAACAGTGTTGTTTCCACGTACACAAAGTTTAACGAGAAATAATTCCTTCTTGGAGAAAACACACTAATCAGTGGTCCAGTGCATAAACACAGATAACTAACAAAAGAAGGATGTTCAGGTTGTTTAATCGTGATTTTATTTTGCTTTTATTTTGACCTCGACCGCCTGAAGGCTTATTTTCAGTCCCAGTCCTGGACTCGACTCTGCAGCCCTACTGATTTAATACACAGAGTTCTGGAGCTGTGTTAATGCATCACAGTGAGCAGTAACAGTGTGTACGCCGTGACTGGAGCATCAGCTGTAATATCATTAGAGATCTGTCCGAGGGAGAAAAAAAATCTCATTTACTTTGACTGATTGTTTTCTTTTCGGTGTATCAGCGTGTTAGCGACGGCCGTCTAATTCCAGTTTTATGGTTAAACGCGACAGAATGTGGTGCAGCTGTTGCTCATTTGTCTCTGTTCGGTCCCTCGTGTTTGGGGAAACGTTGTATCGGGTCTGATGTACAACAGATCCGCTCTGCTGCAGCTGCCGCAGAGAACCCTGACCGAGAAGCTCTGCCAGAACTCTAATGTTTTATTACACCATTTATCTCCTGCATTAGGGGCTGGTTTGTGTGTGTGTGTGTTTGTGCGTGTGTGTGTGTGTGTGTGTGTGTGAGAGAGAGAGAGAGAGAGAGAGAGAGAGAGAGAGAGAGAGAAAAACCTGGATGCTGTTTAAAGAAGCTGGTTAATCCTGAGAATAAAAGCTGCGCTCCTCAGGAGACCTGAACTACAACTAATCCCGTGATTAATTTAAGACTCACTGCTTTTACACGTTTAATGAGAGGACGTTTATGTCAGGATTAGATGAAACCACAGTAAATAGGAACTCACTGAAGGATAGGAATTGCAGTCAGGAGCGGGGAATCGAAGGAAAGTCGGACCTACTCGCGTCTGAGCCAGTCTATAATGAACTCAGAACCTACGCTGATCTATTAGTTCCTCAGGAGCTCTTGGTTGCACAATTCCACATGACTTTAAACTGTTGAAGAAAGGACGTTATCAACATTTACATTATTTCCTGTCCAGTGTCACCCAAATGAGGATGAGGTTCCCTTCTGAGCCTGGTTTCTCTCAAGGTTTCTTCCTCATAACATTTTTCCTCACCAGCATCACCTCAGGCTTCTCATTAGAAATAAATGTTAGGAATAAATAGTAACTTAACTTTAAACTCTTTAATTTCTTTTTCATTCTATGTTTCTGTACTTCTGTAAAGCTCCTTAGAGACAGTGTTAAAAGCACTACACAAACAAATGGAATTGAAAAAAAATTCAATCAGCATTATGGTTTTATTAATCTAATCGTTATTAGTCTTTAGAGATTATGTGCCGGACCAGTCTCTGAAAATGAGCTGTTGCCATAGAAACAAGAATATAGTAGAACACGCGCTTTAATCCATCCATCCGTTCATTTTTAACACCGCATATTCGAATGGATTGTGGGGAACCTGGAGTCTATCCCAGGAGATTTGGAGCACAAGGCAGAGTACAACCTGGACAAGATACCAGTCTATCACAGAGCACAATCACACACACACACACACACACACACACTGCAGACAATTTTAGAGATGCCAATCAGCCTACAATAGCATGTCGTTGGACAGTGGATATGGTATTTTAATATCTTTTTCACTCCGCTGTTTGCTAATTTGGTCATTTTTGCCACTTTTTAGAAATCTGGTCATTTTTTACCATGCTATTTGGTAGTTTGGTCATTTTTGCCCTTCTCTTTGGCAGCTAGTACCACTTTCTACTGGACTGTGGGGAACCTGGAGTCTATCCCAGGAGATTTGGGGCACAAGGCAGAGTACACTCTGGACAAGATACCAGTCTATCATAGGGCACAATCAATATCTATCTATCTATCTATCTATCTATCTATCTATCTATCTATCTATCTATCTATCTCTCTCTCTCTCTCTCTCTCTCTCACACACACACACACACACACACACACTAAAGACAATTTTAGAGATGCTAATCAGTCTACAATGCATGTCTTTGGACAGGTAGCTTAGTAGTTAAGGTGTTGATCAGAAGGTTGTGAGTTCGAATGGTGGTCAGGTCCACCAAGCTGCCACTGCTGTGCTTATGAGCAAGACCCTTAACCCTCAATGACTTACTTGTATAAAATGAGATAAACTCATTTAGGGATTAATACAAATAATTTTAAATATAAGTCAAATATTAATCTTGAGCTTTTGTACTATATTTTTTTTATGTTCTGTTAAGCTGCTTGGAGACAATGTACATTTTTAAAAGCGCTATACAAATAAAATTGAATTCAATTCAATTGAATTGAATTGAACCTGCAAACTCCACATACACACACCCAGCAGAGTCAGGAATCAAACCCCCAACCCTGGAGCTGTGAGACCAATCTTTGGTATAAAAAATAACAACAAAGCCACTTCAGTAAGATAATTTTACTGTGTATAATCTAATGCTAAGAAACACTTTATCATTCATATCCTCTCATCATCATTTCACAACAGGAAATAAAAAAGCTGTGAAGAAGTACAGATGGAATGAAAGAGGAATGAGAGAGGAACGTCTGCAGCATCTCAAAGCCTGGCTGTCCTTCATCAGGTGATTTTTCTAGCAGTCATGTGATCAAAGCTTCTGGTACACAATCTGTTCTACACAAAAGGACAGAATAAAAGGAGCTCTCGCACACGGCGCAGGAATGAGCTGGGGAATTTCAAACGATAGATGACCTCTCGAGAGATCTGCATTCAAAGACGTATTCATAATATCTGAATCATTTAACTGTTTAGCAAATTTACAAGCACTCTGCATTTTTATTAATCTGACGTGTTTTCATGTGAGCACCAGAGTGCAGGGTGTAAAGAAAGCACGCAGGACACTTTTCTTTCTGAAAAGGATAGAATGGAATTATAACATGGAGGTTCATCTTTGTGTTATGTTTGTTAGTTTTGTTCAGATACCTGATTGAGGGGAAGAAGAAGAAAAAGAAGATACCATTGCGTGTCATGCTAGGACAGAACCATGCAGGTCTAAGTGCGTACTTTGAGTGTGTACTTTAGTGTACTCAGAACTGAAGAGCTCTTCAGGTTATAAAAACTCCAGCATTATTCACGGATGCTTTTTCATCTGTAAAAGTCAAAGCCAAACGTGACCCTGAGACTGGACTCATGGATGTTCTACACAAAGAAAGTAAATAAAACTGTTTGATTCTCATAAGACCTTTTGTCCATCCTCTCTCTCTCTCTCGCTCTCTGTGTGTGTGTGTGTGTGTGTGTGTGTGTGTGTGTGGAGGGGGATGAAAACACAAACCAGAGACAAAGTGACCAGCAATGACATCCGACACGACACAAACATCAAAACACACACACTTTAACACCATGTGGAGTTTTCTAGGCAGCATCACATCATGAGGTTCAGCAGGGGCTCAGTGTTTATGGTATTTGTCTTCTAATCAGAAGGTTGTTAGTTCAAATCCCAGCCCCACCAATATGTCACTCAAGGCTACTGAAGTTCCAGTTTGGATAAAATGGGATGCTAAGGTTGTGAGTTTGAATCCCAGGACCACCAAGCTGCCCCTGATACGTCCTTGAGCAAGACCTTTAACCCCCTCAACTGCTCAAGTGTATAAATGAGATAGATGTAAGTTGCTGGATAAGGGCGTCTGCCAAATTTGAATATAATGGAGGATCATGAGGCTGTTTCGCTTTCAAACAGAAAGTTAAGGAACTTTCTAGGGAACTTTCCAGAACTCTCAAAAAAAAAGCCTTCACAACGGAGCCAAGAACACATATTTATGATGCAAAGCTACAATACTATACAACTGATCATTTGAATAATACATCCACAGCAAAATAAAACATAGTTCCAGTGAAAGGAACTCTTAATGCTTCAGCATACCAAGACATTTTGGACAATTTCATGCTCCCAACTTTTTGAGGATGACCCCTTCCTGTTCCAACATGACTGCCCACCAGTGTGCAAAGCAAGGTTCATAAAGACATGGATGAGTGAGTTTGGTGTGGAGGAACTTGACTGACCTGCACAGAGTCCTGACCTCAACCCCATAGAACACCTTTGGGATGAATTAGAGTGGAGACTGTGAGCCAGACCTTCTCGTCCAACATCAGTGCCTGACCTCACAAATATTCTTATAGAAGAATGGTCAGAAATTCCCATAAACACTCTCCTAAACCTTGTGGAAATCCTTCCCAGAAGAGTTGAAGCTGTTATAGCTGTAAAGGACGGGACAACTCCATATTACATTCATGTGCATGGAAAGGCAGATGTCCCAGTTTTGGAATGGCTCACAGTCTCCGCTCTAATTCATCTCAAAGGTGTTCTATGGGGTTGAGGTCGGAGCATGAAATTGTCCAAAATGTCTTGGTATGAAGCTGAAGCATTAAGAGTTCCTTTCACTGGAACTAAGGGGCCAAGCCCAACGCCTGAATTCAATGATTTGGAGGGGTGTCCCAAAACTTTTGGCAATATAAGTGTATGCTGCAAAGTGTTTTATTCCACGTATACCTCAGCCATTGGATGAACAATTAAAATATTGTTACTTAATCCAATTCTAGTTACATTTATTGCTGTGAAACATCGTAACTACAGACAGTTTTTATTCCTGGGTATGTTATTAAAAAGATAACAAAATTGTGCATTTCATTCTCGACAACAAAAGCGCTGGCATTACAGAGAGGACACAAAGTGCTGACACAAGCATCCTGAACACGCTGGGATAGCGCATACCAAGAAAAAAAAAGCAATGAGGCTGATTAGCATAGCAGCTGATGCAGTGATTTAATACACAGTTTAGAGAGAAATCAGATCTGACTAAACACAAACACAGATACACAAACAGAACACTAAACACAAACATCACCACCAGAATCATTTAGTGTCATGTGTTAGAGACTACACGCTTCCTGGAAAGAGCTGGTCTTTTGCATCCCATTAGCATGCCATTTACTTATTATTGAACAATGTTTCCCCAGTTCACAAGAGAGAACGAAAGTGAAAAATGAACAAGTCTCACTCGCCTGTGGCTCAGTATAACTCTGTAATATTGCCTAGTCAGGTTTCAGTGATATAAGAAGTAAATGCACATTTGGAGTTATAATTCAAATGCATATAATTTACCTGCTAAGAACCAGCTTTTTATGGATTAAAGCTTGTTGCAGAAGAAATGGTTTTACCCCCAGTCACAAATCAATCACGATCTTCCTCCTGGAGAATCCTAAGCCAACAGGAGATTAGAAGCTTTCCAGCAGGACTTCAGTATCTCCATCCAGTGGGACATGCCTAATACAAATTTGCGTGTATAACATGCAAAACTTGTCTAAACATGACTGTCACCCTACTGGCACTGCGTATGACCCCCAGCGTTCATCGTGTAGGTCTAGGTAGTGAAAACAGAAGGCTAAACCTGACTGGGTTGAACTGTCCAGCAGGTCTCAGGTCTACTCCAGGATATCCAGCCAGTGGAATACAGCTTAACTGTATGCTAACCAGAGAGCATCCTTTAAGGTGCCCAAAGCCCCTCCCCTGGCTCCTCTCAAATAGGAGGAGCAGAGCTCTACTGGATCCTATCACTCAGCAGATGAACTTTATTTCCACCACCTGTACTCGCAACTGTATTCCATTTATCACTATCCACAAAACAGTAGAATCAATAGATTAGTAGAATCAGTAGAAAACCATAGATCAGTAGAAATTTGTCTGAAAACTGAGCTCCTGCTTCATCACCACAGACCAGTCAAGTACCACTTGTATTCCATCACTCATGAAAAGCATATCAAGATACTTGAACTTCTCTGCCATGGCCTAGGTCACTCCCATTACCTGAAGGGAGAATCCCACTCTTATCTACAAAAGACCCAAGGGCTTAGACTTGCAGTTGCTTCACACTCAACAGCAAAACATTTGCAAAGGTCTAAAGGTACTACTATGACCACTCACAAAGCAAGAGCAAGATTAAAGAGCTAGTCAGGTTCACCACAGTACTCAAACAACTTGATCACACCAAAATCTGAATCCATGAAAGTTTCGGAAATATAAAATTCTTATTTTGTCATTGCTATGCTACGACTGCGGCTGACTGATATGTCCTTGCTATGGGCTCCAGTTAACTAGCAGCTGACTACACATCTAATAAAAAAGAATTAACAAACAGAGACTGTTCAGTGGTAACACAAGTGGTTAAAGCTCTGGGCTGTTGATCAGAAGACCAGGTTTCAAGCCCCAGCACTGACAAGCTGCCACCGTTGGGCCCTTCAGCAAGGTCCCCCTCCTTCTCCAGGGGTGCTGCCTCATGGTTGACCCTGCGCTATGACCCCAACCCTCCAAGGATGGGATATGCGAAGAAAGAATTTCACTGTGCAGTAATGTATATGTGACAAATATAGGCTACTTAACCAACCAAGCCAGAGCATCAGAAGGTCAGGGTTCAAGCCCCAGAACTGCCAAGCTGCCAATGTTGGGCCCTTCAGCAACGCCCTAAACCCCTCCTCTCTAGAAACGCTGCATCATGGCTGACCTTGTGCTAGGACCCCAACCCTCCAAGGATAGGATATGCAAAGAAAGAATTTCACTGTGCAGTAATGTATATGTGACAAATAAAGGCTACTTAACCAACCAAGCCAGAGCATCCAAAGGTCAGGGTTTAAGCCTCAGCACCACTGTTGGGCCCTTGAGCAAGGCCTTTACCCTTCTCTGCTCCAGAAGGGTTATATCATAACCCTGTACTCTGACCCCTACTTCTAAAAAGCTAGAATATGAAAAGAAAAGAATTCCACTGTGTTGTAATGTATGTGTGCCAATAATAAAAGCTTCTTCTTCTTCACACAGCTGAACATGATTCAGCCTGGCATTTCTGCTCAACAGTCTCATACTGCATTTAAAATGAGTTCATCCATGCCTATACAAACTCAAAACTGACTCAGGGCCATTTTTCCAATACATTTGAAAGGGTTTATGTATCTTTTTTATTCAGGGATCTGATTAAATTGCATAAAGAATCACACCTTCTATCTGGAGACTGTAGCCTGCAGAAGGTAACAATCAGGGAGGGTCGACTCGGCTATTCCGTACCAATACTTCATCGTTAGTTTTGTCAGTACAGAAGCCACAAAACGTTTATTCTCCAATTCATAACCCAGCAACCCCTCTGTTTGAACTTGTAGGCCATTTTTCTCTCGACGACTCATTCTGTGTTTCATTTGGATTCATGAGACAAGCTCTGTACACTACATTAACTTTGCTTTAGAGCTAGCCATTAGTGAGATGTCATCAACGCAAACCAATTTGCCATAGAAAACTAGCGGCACCATGCAATTGCCAATAAAAAAGCTAATGAGTCATTTCACACCCTATTAGCCATAATGACCACGTCTCATTGTGGCTGTCTTCTCACTGAGGTCAGATTTTCTTTCGGAGGCAAAAAACGCACCAGAAGATCCTCCCAGTCGTGACCAAAGTAATCTCCTGAGACGGTTAGCATGCTACTTTAACCCCAAGTTAAGTTGCTAGCAACAAGGAAAGAAATCTTCGGGTTGGAGGTTAGCAAAGTTACACTGAGCTCTAATGTTTGATAAAGTGGCATGTTGACCTTTTTGTGGAAAATATCAGGGGAGGAGCTGAAATATGTCTTTCCCTGTGAGCACACTGTCAAACCTTTTATAAACGAGATGCTATCGATCAATCAAAAGTGTTTGACTGTCACTCAGGTGCTGCATTAAATGTCACTGAATTCTTCCTTCTGTGTTTGGAATGAATAAGTGTTCCGATAGATATATATATACGATGCTGAATTTCAGGAGGATTTGCTTTCTTTATCACGTCTCAGATCGAGGATAAGTTTCCTGTTCATAGGGCTGTAACCCAGGAGACAAGCACAAATACAAGAAGACAGACTTTTTTATTATCTTTTATAAATTTGAGAAATACATCTCTTGGAGTTTTACTCTCTCTGACTGCAGTCATAATTTTTCACATCCGTCTCAGATATTCAGATACACCTTTGGCTAGCTGAGCATTTTGATTTGGCTCCTTTAGGTGGGTTAAACGAATCCTTTCCATTGTTTGGAAAAGTTTTTGATGGAAATGAAATCCCAGACAATTTTACTTCATTTGCAGCTGTAAGATGTAATGCATTCACAAATTAGTGTCCAAAATTACGTAAAATGTGTTATTTAGAGCTTTAAGAGCAAAAGTTTGAGCACAACGATAATGCTACGTTAATGTTAGCTATATGACGTTACAATTCACTTTGTGTCATTAATGATGTGCTCCTTTATAAGTGTGATAATAAATCAGACATGAGGTATGATACAATACCTTCAAAAGTATTGGAATGGCAAGACCATTTCAGCTGTTTTTACTGTACGCTGAAGAAATTTTGGGTTCACACAAATAGATGAATATTAGATGATAGATCAGAATATCTTTCATCTCCTGATTTGCCTCGCATCTGTGGAGTTGAGGTTCAAATCTCTCCTCTGTCCTGTGTATGGAGTTTGTCTGTTCTCCTTGTGCTTCAGTGGTTCCCTCACTATGATTCAAATATATTGGAACATGTGACTGACTGTTCTTCAGGTGAGCCCTAATAGACTGACCAACAGAGAGCTGTTTCTGTGGAAAAAAGCGAGATATTTTGAAGCTGGAAATCAAAGACAATCAATCAGAGGCATTGTAGAAGAACTAGGTATCGCCTATACAACAAATTGAGATGTCCTGAAAAACTGGTGTACTGAGCAACAGACGTTGCAAAGATCAGCCAAGGTAAACAACAGCAGCTGATGACAGAAACATTATGAAGAGAAACACAAAATAAATATAGAAGCCATACCACAAGATGCAAACCTCTCATCGGCATAAACAGCAGTATAGCATAGCACAGTATATTATAGTATAATATAGTATAGTGTAGTGTAGTATAAGTGTAGCATAATACAGCATTTTGTTGTATAGCATAGCATAGTATAGTAGAGTGCAGTGTGAGTATAGTTTTGCATAGTGTAGTATAGTGTAGTGGAGTATAGTATAGCATGAGTGTAACATATTGTGGATCAGTAAGTATAGTACAGTATAGTGTTGCATTGTACAGTGTAGTGTAGTATAGTGTAGCATCATATAGCATAGTGTAGTGTAGTTAGTATAGTACAGTATAATATAATGTAGTATAGCATAGCATAAGTGTAGCATAGTGTAGTGTAGTGAGTATAGTACAGCAGTGTAGTGTAGTATAACATAGTGTAGTGTAATAGTGTAGTATAGCATAGTACAACATAGAATGAGTGTAGTGTAGTGAGTATAGTACAGTGTAGAATAGCATAGGTTAGCATAGCATAGTGTAGTGAGTATAGTATAATGTATAGCACAGTATAGCATAGTTTAACAAATTATAGTGTAGTATAACATGAGTGTAGCATAGTGTAGTGTAGTGAGTATAGTACAGTGTAGTGTAGTGAGTGTAGTGTAGTGTAGTGAGTATAGTACAGTGTAGTGTAGTGAGTATAGTGTAGTGTAGTGAGTATAGTGTAGTGTAGTGAGTATAGTACAGTGTAGTGTAGTGTAGTGAGTATAGTACAGTGTAGTGTAGTGAGTATAGTGTAGTGTAGTGAGTATAGTACAGTGTAGTGTAGTGTAGTGTAGTGTAGTGAGTATAGTACAGTGTAGTGTAGTGTAGTGTAGTGTAGTGAGTATAGTACAGTGTAGTGTAGTGTAGTGAGTATAGTACAGTGTAGTGTAGTGTAGTGTAGTGTAGTGAGTATAGTACAGTGTAGTGTAGTGTAGTGTAGTGTAGTGAGTATAGTACAGTGTAGTGTAGTGTAGTGAGTATAGTACAGTGTAGTGTAGTGTAGTGTAGTGAGTATAGTGTAGTGTAGTGAGTATAGTACAGTGTAGTGTAGTGAGTGTAGTGTAGTGTAGTAAGTATAGTATAGTGTAGTGAGTATAGTGTAGTGTAGTGTAGTGTAGTGAGTATAGTATAGTGTAGTAAGTATAGTATAGTGTAGTGTAGTGAGTATAGTACAGTGTAGTGTAGTGAGTATGGTATAGTGTAGTGTAGTGAGTATAGTACAGTGTAGTGTAGTGAGTATGGTATAGTGTAGTGTAGTGAGTATAGTACAGTGTAGTGTAGTGAGTATGGTATAGTGTAGTGTAGTGAGTATAGTACAGTGTAGTGTAGTGAGTATAGTACAGTGTAGTGTAGTGAGTATAGTACAGTGTAGTGTAGTGAGTATGGTATAGTGTAGTGTAGTGAGTATAGTACAGTGTAGTGTAGTGAGTATGGTATAGTGTAGTGTAGTGAGTATAGTACAGTGTAGTGTAGTGAGTATAGTGTAGTAAGTATAGTATAGTGTAGTGTAGTGAGTATAGTGTAGTGTAGTGTAGTGTAGTGAGTATAGTATAGTGTAGTGTAGTGAGTATAGTACAGTGTAGTGTAGTGAGTATAGTACAGTGTAGTGTAGTGAGTATAGTACAGTGTAGTGTAGTGAGTATGGTATAGTGTAGTGTAGTGAGTATGGTATAGTGGAGTGAGTATAGTACAGTGTAGTGTAGTGAGTATAGTACAGTGTAGTGTAGTGAGTATAGTACAGTGTAGTGTAGTGAGTATAGTACAGTGTAGTGTAGTGAGTATGGTATAGTGTAGTGTAGTGAGTATAGTACAGTGTAGTGTAGTGAGTATGGTATAGTGTAGTGTAGTGAGTATAGTACAGTGTAGTGTAGTGAGTATAGTACAGTGTAGTGTAGTGAGTATAGTACAGTGTAGTGTAGTGAGTATGGTATAGTGTAGTGTAGTGAGTATGGTATAGTGTAGTGTAGTGAGTATAGTACAGTGTAGTGTAGTGAGTATAGTACAGTGTAGTGTAGTGAGTATGGTATAGTGTAGTGTAGTGAGTATAGTACAGTGTAGTGTAGTGAGTATGGTATAGTGTAGTGTAGTGAGTATAGTACAGTGTAGTGTAGTGAGTATAGTACAGTGTAGTGTAGTGAGTATAGTACAGTGTAGTGTAGTGAGTATGGTATAGTGTAGTGTAGTGAGTATAGTACAGTGTAGTGTAGTGAGTATAGTACAGTGTAGTGTAGTGAGTATAGTACAGTGTAGTGTAGTGAGTATGGTATAGTGTAGTGTAGTGAGTATAGTACAGTGTAGTGTAGTGAGTATGGTATAGTGTAGTGTAGTGAGTATAGTACAGTGTAGTGTAGTGAGTATAGTACAGTGTAGTGTAGTGAGTATAGTACAGTGTAGTGTAGTGAGTATGGTATAGTGTAGTGTAGTGAGTATAGTACAGTGTAGTGTAGTGAGTATAGTACAGTGTAGTGTAGTGAGTATAGTACAGTGTAGTGTAGTGAGTATGGTATAGTGTAGTGTAGTGAGTATGGTATAGTGTAGTGAGTATAGTACAGTGTAGTGTAGTGAGTATAGTACAGTGTAGTGTAGTGAGTATAGTACAGTGTAGTGTAGTGAGTATGGTATAGTGTAGTGTAGTGAGTATGGTATAGTGTAGTGTAGTGAGTATAGTACAGTGTAGTGTAGTGAGTATGGTATAGTGTAGTGTAGTGAGTATAGTACAGTGTAGTGTAGTGAGTATGGTATAGTGTAGTGTAGTGAGTATAGTACAGTGTAGTGTAGTGAGTATGGTATAGTGTAGTGTAGTGAGTATAGTACAGTGTAGTGTAGTGAGTATGGTACAGTGTAGTGTAGTGAGTATAGTACAGTGTAGTGTAGTGAGTATGGTATAGTGTAGTGTAGTGAGTATAGTACAGTGTAGTGTAGTGAGTATGGTATAGTGTAGTGTAGTGAGTATAGTACAGTGTAGTGTAGTGAGTATGGTATAGTGTAGTGTAGTGAGTATGGTATAGTGTAGTGTAGTGAGTATGGTACAGTGTAGTGTAGTGAGTATAGTACAGTGTAGTGTAGTGAGTATAGTACAGTGTAGTGTAGTGAGTATAGTGTAGTGTAGTGAGTATAGTACAGTGTAGTGTAGTGAGTATAGTGTAGTGTAGTGTAGTGAGTATAGTACAGTGTAGTGTAGTGAGTGTAGTGTAGTGAGTATAGTACAGTGTAGTGTAGTGAGTGTAGTGTAGTGTAGTGTAGTGAGTATAGTACAGTGTAGTGTAGTGAGTGTAGTGTAGTGTAGTGTAGTGAGTATAGTACAGTGTAGTGTAGTGAGTGTAGTGTAGTGTAGTGAGTATAGTACAGTGTAGTGTAGTGAGTGTAGTGTAGTGAGTATAGTACAGTGTAGTGTAGTGAGTATAGTACAGTGTAGTGTAGTGAGTATGGTACAGTGTAGTGTAGTGAGTATAGTACAGTGTAGTGTAGTGAGTATGGTATAGTGTAGTGTAGTGAGTATAGTACAGTGTAGTGTAGTGAGTATGGTATAGTGTAGTGTAGTGAGTATAGTACAGTGTAGTGTAGTGAGTATAGTACAGTGTAGTGTAGTGAGTATAGTACAGTGTAGTGTAGTGAGTATAGTACAGTGTAGTGTAGTGAGTATGGTACAGTGTAGTGTAGTGAGTATGGTACAGTGTAGTGTAGTGAGTATAGTACAGTGTAGTGTAGTGAGTATAGTACAGTGTAGTGTAGTGAGTATAGTACAGTGTAGTGTAGTGAGTATAGTACAGTGTAGTGTAGTGAGTATAGTATAGTGTAGTGTAGTGAGTATAGTACAGTGTAGTGTAGTGAGTATAGTACAGTGTAGTGTAGTGAGTATGGTATAGTGTAGTGTAGTGAGTATAGTACAGTGTAGTGTAGTGAGTATGGTATAGTGTAGTGTAGTGAGTATAGTACAGTGTAGTGTAGTGAGTATGGTACAGTGTAGTGTAGTGAGTATAGTACAGTGTAGTGTAGTGAGTATGGTATAGTGTAGTGTAGTGAGTATAGTACAGTGTAGTGTAGTGAGTATGGTATAGTGTAGTGTAGTGAGTATAGTACAGTTTAGTGTAGTGAGTATGGTATAGTGTAGTGTAGTGAGTATGGTATAGTGTAGTGTAGTGAGTATAGTACAGTGTAGTGTAGTGAGTATGGTATAGTGTAGTGTAGTGAGTATAGTACAGTGTAGTGTAGTGAGTATGGTATAGTGTAGTGTAGTGAGTATGGTATAGTGTAGTGTAGTGAGTATAGTACAGTGTAGTGTAGTGAGTATAGTACAGTGTAGTGTAGTGAGTATGGTATAGTGTAGTGTAGTGAGTATAGTACAGTGTAGTGTAGTGAGTATGGTATAGTGTAGTGTAGTGAGTATAGTACAGTGTAGTGTAGTGAGTATGGTATAGTGTAGTGTAGTGAGTATAGTACAGTGTAGTGTAGTGAGTATGGTACAGTGTAGTGTAGTGAGTATGGTATAGTGTAGTGTAGTGAGTATAGTACAGTGTAGTGTAGTGAGTATGGTATAGTGTAGTGTAGTGAGTATGGTATAGTGTAGTGTAGTGAGTATAGTACAGTGTAGTGTAGTGAGTATAGTACAGTGTAGTGTAGTGAGTATGGTATAGTGTAGTGTAGTGAGTATAGTACAGTGTAGTGTAGTGAGTATGGTACAGTGTAGTGTAGTGAGTATAGTACAGTGTAGTGTAGTGAGTATGGTATAGTGTAGTGTAGTGAGTATAGTACAGTTTAGTGTAGTGAGTATGGTATAGTGTAGTGTAGTGAGTATAGTACAGTATACTACAGTGAAGTGTAGTATAACATCTTGCATAGTATAGCATGAGTATAGCATAGTATAGAATGGTATAATGTAGTATAGTATAGCGTATGCAGTATAGTACAGTATAGTGTAGTGTAGTTTAGTATAGTGACCTTTTAGTATTGTCAACATTCCTCTGCTTTTCTAACAGATGTGATGAGTTGGTGCTCTCCTCTGGGTGAGTTGAGTCTCTCAGTTTTATTCAGATGTACACAGATGCTGAGAGTAAAAATGAGTCTGTTTAACACTCCACACACTCTCCTCACTGTGGGGCATAAACTGTTAGCTCAGAGGCACATCTTATATTTATATTGTTTCCTCTCCATCTCCTGCTGTTCCATCTCTGAGTGACAGAGTGGCAGATTTCACTCAGTAACAGAACCTTATTCACAAACAGCACATTTCCATAATCTCACTCCCTGATTTCGCTCTCCCTCTCTCTCTCTCTCTCTCTCTTTCTCTCTCTCTCTCGCTCGGCCATCATCTTCTACATTCAGTGCACACAGGTCAGGCTATGAAACACAATTACACTCAGTGCTATGAGTAAGTGATGGAGGTTTATGATAGCGCAGATTTAATGAGCGTCACTCAGGAAAATCATCATTAATCTTCTACAGAAATGCTGAACACTATCTCTTTATTTATGTCCATCTCTCTCTCTCTCTCTCTCTTCAATTCTATGCTAATTTGTATTTTGTGGAGGTTTTAAGTTCAGAGTTAAGGCGATTCAGGAGGTCTTGCCCTTTGCTAAAGCCTCATAATCATCTGTATTTCTATCAGACAGGTAGGATTGGCTGTAAAACGTATTAATTCCCTCACTGCACACGTTCACACCTCTGGATCTGTTCTCCAGCTCAAATTGTCTCATTTTCTGTTCCAATAAGAAATGGTAGCCAAAATGCATAAACTAAAGCTAACTACTTAAACAAAAATACAGAGGAACCTCAGTATACAAATTTAATTCATTCTGGAGGCGAGTTCTTAAGGTGAAAATGTGTATTGAAACGAATTTTCCCATCAGAAATAATGTAAATGCAGATAATCCGTTCCAGCCTCCCAAAAATATGACCAATATTCCCAATAGGAAGTGTATGAATACTGTACGGCTGCTTACAAAGAATTGACCCAAGCCAAGCATTCCATGTCAAGGCTCCTCACAGGAAGTCGTGCCACCAAGCTTGGGCTAAAAATAGAACAGACCGCCCACACCACCAATCTGTCAACAAAAAAACACCCGAAAAATCACCTAGCTTTTGAACGCATGCTGAAGGAAACGTTGGTATCGTGGGGTGACTCTTTCCTAACAGCTTTCACTGACTGGAAAAAAAAATCGTAACATTCCTAAACTCACTTCAGTTAGCTTCGCTTGGCTTTCCACTGATGCTAACAAGTTTTGAACGGCTCCCACAACTTCGGCTTGTTCGTATGATGAAAATGCTTCGTATGCCGATGCAAATTTCTTACAAAATTTCAATTCTTAAGGCAAAAATTCGTAAGGGAGGGCATTCGCATGCAGAAGTTACACTGTACACAAATGTGAACACAAATGAGTTTGCTGAGTTCATGCTAGCAAAGGTTAGCTATTATGTGCCTACAATTTCCTTTAATGGTTTAATTGTCTTTATAATATTTTTCTATACATTTAACAGTAGGTATACAAAAGGATCAGATGAAACCAAGATTATAAGTTGTTTTTTTTTAACAGTAAACAGGAATTAGGAACTGAAGTGAGTGTGGAATCATTCAAGCCAAACATCTGGATTTGTTGTTTTATAGAATGATATTCATTTTCTAAACACTACAAAGACCTGGTGTTAGTCCAGGCGTTGGTGGTATAGTGGTGAGCATAGCTGCCTTCCAAGCAGTTGACCTGGGTTTGATTCCTAGCCAACATATAACCTTATGGATGGTGGTGGCTCAAGTGGTTAAGTCTCTGGGTTGTTGATTGGAAGATTAGGGTTCAATCCCTGACCCGCCAAGGATGGGAAATGTGAATAAAGTATTTCACTGTGCAGTAATGTATACTGATCAGGCATACCATTATGACCACCTGCCTAATATTGTGTTAGTCCACCTTTTGCTGCCAAAACAGCCCTGACCCATCGGGGTATGGACTCCACTAGATCCCTGAAGGTGTGCTGTGGTATCTGGCACCAAGATGTTAGCAGCAGATCCTTTAAGTCTTCTAAGTTGCAAGGTTGGACCTCCATTAAGGCCTTGAAGGATACTTACAGGACTTTTGATAGATACTGACCACTGCAGACCGGGAACACCCCACGAGAGCTGCAGTTTTGGAGATGCTCTGATCCAGTGGTCTAGCCATCACAATTTGGTGCTTGTTAAACTCCCTCAAATCCTTATGCTTGTCCATTTTTCCTGCTTCTAACACATCAACTTTGAGGACAAAATGTTCACTTGAGGAGATCCTCAGTCTTATTCACTTCACCTCTCAGTGCTGAGAATGTTATGCCTGATCGGTGTATATATGACAAATAATGGCTAATTAACGCAAATATCATACAGTCTCTTTGCCTCTTGCTATCATGCTAAAAACATATATCACTAATGATGCTCAGAGATTCGCAGTGCAATGTTTCTTTCAAGCTTAAAGAACTCCTGACTCAAAACCCTAAAGCAATTCCAGCCGGTTCTGCTGGTGTTTACTCTGCTTCACTGTATGTTTGCGTCATAGATATGTTGATCCTCAGATCAGTCTCACTAAACTACTGTGAGCACAAGACAATATTCATTTACTGTAAACTCATTATTCTACCTGCACACGAACCTGCAGCCCTGCCGAGCTCGGCGCTGACTGCTCGCTCAGGACGGACGCCAGAGTAAATACACAGAAAACCCAGACAGCGTAGATGAGGAGAGAAAACACCGCTGCTTTCTTGACTTTCAGCAGAGAAAAAAAATCTGTAATTCAGATTCGGGTTCCGTTTGTTTGTCCTTTTAACACATTTCTTATTTGGCATTTCTTCCACACTTGTTCTTTTTCCTTTATATTATTTTTTGGAAATATAAAACTTTTCACAGATACGATGCTCACAACACTACAGCACAGCATCCGTCTTTTTATATTTTAATCTTAGTACGTTCGTGAGAAGGCTCTCTGAAAATCAGCATCAACATGAAACTGATTATCTTCTGTAATATATCATAAAAACAAGTAAAACTTGTATTTATTTGAATATGAATCACTTTGGCAACCCACATCACTGCTGAACAACCACCACATAAAGAGGTCAATGTGTTGGAGAGCTTTCTCTCCATGTCTCAGTAAGCACAGTGTCTCCTCCTGAGACCACACAAACCCACGACCAGACAGAAGTTTGGTTTTTACCAGTGACAGAAGACATGCAGGGGTACAGCAGTCTCCAGGTACTTCTGGCAGAACAGAAGGAAACACAAGGCGGAGAGGAGTGTCTTCACTTTCACATCACACAAAACTATCAAACCAGACACAAGGAACATCCTGAGGGTGCTTTTAGGAAGGTTTACATGTACACCAGAGAGAGAGAGAGAGAGAGAGAGAGATAGCAATACAGAGAGTGAGGCCAATAGGCAGACAGACAGATAGAGAGAGAGAGAGACTGATAGACAGACAGACAGACAGACAGACAGACAGACAGACAGATAGATAGACAGACAGACAGACAGATAGATAGATAGATAGATAGATAGATAGATAGATAGATAGATAGATAGATAGATAGATAGATAGAGTGAGTGAGTGTGTGAGTGAGTGAGGCCAATAGGCAGACAGACAGATAGAGAGAGAGAGAGACTGACAGACAGCCAGACAGATAGAGAGAGAGAGAGAGAGAGAGAGAGAGAGAGAGATTGATAGATAGATAGATAGATAGATAGATAGATAGATAGATAGATAGATAGATAGATAGATAGATAGTCAGCAACAGATGTCTCTTCTTTATGTAATGAAAGTCACAGAAGAACTTAGATTATTTCTTTGTTCTGAACTTTCACGTTTTTATTTTTCACTTTCCCACTCTGTGATATTTCTCTCTGTGTTTCTCATCATCTCCTGATCCTTCACTCATCTTTTTCTCCTGAGTTTCTGATCATTAGAGAGATGTATTTACTCCAGCATGTGGTGGTTCCTCTGTAACCGACAGGCTGAGGGTTTATCTGAAGACAGCAGCTGAATAGAGATGGAATATAATTACCTTTAATGTGCTTCAGAGACGAGTTTTCCCAGGTAATAATCAGTGACACAGCTGACCTTTTGACCTTGAACTATTCAGAAATATGAAATATAATTATGCTCGCTAACGAGCACCACAGACCGGTGTGTGTATGCTGTGCTGAGGTGTGTGATTAAACCCATTACACACACCTACTGAGAGAAATGAAAAGAAAATCATAATCTACTGTATGCTACATGGCGTACACACTCCCCAGGATTTGCATATTTAGCAAAAGGTTAGGAACTTTTTATTATTATCTTTTTAAAAAGATAAAGGTCTAGGCTAAAAGTTACGCGCTGATGGCATGGCTCTGACAGCGGGCCTCGTTATTTCCAGATTTATTGTTTTCTCCTGCTTTGTTGTGCGAGTGAAAGATGAGTGTATGAAATCCAGCAACTGTTCTTTTCTGTTTTCACGTCTACAGGAGGGAGGGAGGGAGAGAGAGAGAGAAAGAGAGAGAGAGAGAGAGAGAGAGAGAGAGAGCATACACCCTGAATACATACACACACTATGAACACATACCACAAACATATAGACACCATACACACTATACACATACACACTATACACACACACACCCCATGAATACATACCACGAATATACACACACCATACACACTATACACATACACACTACATACATACCATGAACAGACACAATACACATACACACACCATACACATACCCACTATACACATACTATAAACACACACACACACCCCATAAATAGACACCATACACATACCCACTATATACACACACACCCCATAAATAGACACCATACACATACCCACTATACACATACTATATACACACACACCCCATAAATAGACACCATACACATACCCACTATACACATACTATACACACACACCCCATAAATAGACACCATACACATACCCACTATACACATACTATACACACACACCCCATAAATAGACACCATACACATACCCACTATACACATACTATACACACACACCCCATAAATAGACACCATACACATACCCACTATACACATACTATACACACACACACCCCATAAGCAGACACCATACACATACCCACTATACACATACTATACACACACACCCCATAAATAGACACCATACACATACCCACTATACACATACTATACACACACACACCCCATAAGCAGACACCATACACATACCAATTATACACATACTATACACACACACACCCCATAAATAGACACCATACACATACCAATTATACACATACTATACACACACACACCCCATAAATAGACACCATACACATACCCACTATACACATACTATACACACACTATACACACACACCCCATAAATAGACACCATACACATACCCACTATACACATACTATACACACACTATACACATACACACCCCATAAATAGACACCATACACATACCCACTATACACATACTATACACACACACACCCCATAAATAGACACCATACACATACCCACTATACACATACTATACACACACACCCCATAAATAGACACCATACACATACCCACTATACACATACTATACACACACTATACACACACTATACACACACACACCCCATAAATAGACACCATACACATACCCACTATACACATACTATACACACACACACCCCATAAATAGACACCATACACATACCCACTATACACATACTATACACACACACACCCCATAAGCAGACACCATACACATACCCACTATACACATACTATACACACACACACCCCATAAATAGACACCATACACATACCCACTATACACATACTATACACACACTATACACATACACACCCCATAAATAGACACCATACACATACCCACTATACACATACTATACACACACACACCCCATAAATAGACACCATACACATACCCACTATACACACACTATACACACACACACCCCATAAGCAGACACCATACACATACCCATTATACACATACTATACACACACACACACAATAAATAGACACCATACACATACCCACCATACAAATACATACCACACACACATACACCATACACACACACCATGAACACACACCATGAACAGACACAATACACATACATACTATACACATACTATACACACACACACACCATGCAGAGACACAATATATATACACTACCAGTCAAAAGTATGGACACACCTTTTAATTCAATGTTTTTTGTTTAGGGATTTATTTTCTACATTCTAGAACAATACTGGAGATTTTAGAACTATGAAATAACACACATGGACTTCAGTAATCCATATGTAATGACAACAAAAAACAGTCAGTTGTTATTTTAAGACACGAAGGTCAGGTGTTCTGGAATAGTTCTTGCAAGAACAGTATTGTCAAGTGCATTTGCAAAACCCATCAAGCACCATGATGAAACTGGCTCACATGAAGACCATCCCAGTAAAACAAGACCAAAACTGACCACTGCTGCAGAGGAGAAGTTCATTTAGAGTGACCAGCCTCAGAAATCACCAATTAACAGCACCTCAGATTAGAGCCGTTATGAAGGCTTTACAGAGCATCAGTAGCAGACATATCTCAATATCCACTGTTCAAACGACATTATTGTGGATTTCAGCCGCCTTCAGCATTGTTTTACAATGTAGAGAGAAATAAACATCAGGAAAGAACATGGGATTAGAAGATGTGTCCAAACTTTTGACTGGTAGTGTACACACACACATATCATACACACCATGAACATAAACCGTACGCACACACCACACACACACCATGAACATACACACACCATGAATAGACACAATACACATACATACTATACACACACACACCATGAACAGACACCATACGCATTCACCACACACACACCATGAACATACACACATGAATAGACACCATACACATACACACACAATGAACATACACCATGAACTGACAGAATATGCATACACCACACACACACACCATGAATAGACACAGCTTACACACACACACCATACACATAACATACACACATTATACACACACACACACACCATGACCGTACACACCATGAATGATTTGCACATAATCAAACAGGTTTACGTTAATGCACACACTCTAATATCTTATCGTTTCTATAGCAACAGCTCATAAAAAATCCAGTGTAAATATTTTTCATTTATATTAAATAAAAACACTTTAGATGGTGATACTGACGTGTATCCTCAGGTTTCTCCGGTTTCCTCCTACCTTCTACATGCAAGCGGGTGGGTGGATTCCTAAACTGCCCCTAGGTGTGTATCAGTGTGTGTGTGTGTGTGTGTGTGTGTGTCTGCGCACGCAGTGATGGACTGATTACTGACTCTGTGTCTCTATCTTACACTCTGAATGTGGTTAAAGATCTAGCTAATGAACAGGAGACATTTTAATTGTATTAATTAGGTAGACAGTAGGGTCTACACACACACACACACACACACAGACAGAGAGATCAATTCGCATCTCCATACACTCCAGCACAGGGAATCGAGTGATAACTGTCGAACAGAGCAGACTGGGGGAATAATAAAGGAGGAGGTGATGGATAGCTGGAACACTTCAGACTCCAGACTCCGCATTTTCCCACAAAGATTAAAAAACACACTGAGTGGAAGTTAAAGCCTGAGGCCCTTTATTATTATTATTATTATTATTATTATTATTATTATTATTATTAAAATAATAATTATTATTTATTTAAAAAATGTATTTACACACCAGTGTTTGTTGCCGTAAATATTAATGTGGCTAATTAATGCTTACAATTTTAAATCTGGAAAATCTTTTGGGAGTATTAGAAGTATATGTAATGAATAAATAAATAAATAAATAAATAAATAAATAAATAAATAAATAAATAAATAAATACATAAATAAAGAAAGAAAGAAAGCTGCTTTTTTAAAATGATAGTAAAAAAAGCATCAGTTAATGTGGCTAATTAATGCTTAAAATTTAAAATCTGGAAAATTTGTTGGGAGTATTAGAGGTATACATAGTAAATAAGTAAATAAATAAATAAATAAATAAATAAATAAATAAATAAATAAATAAATAAAACATTTTTTTAATTGAGAGTGAAAAAAACATCAGTTAATGTGGCTAATTAATGCTTACAATTTAAAATCTGGAAAATGTTTTGGGAATATTAGGAGTGAATATAGTTAATAAACAAACAAATAAATAAATAAATGAAGCTGTTTTGAGTGAAAAAGTATCAGTTAATGTGGCTAATTCATGCTTAAAATTTAAAATCTGTTGGGAGTATTAAAAGCATATGTAATAAATGAATAAATAAATAAACAAACAAACAAACAAACAAACCAATAAATAAATAAATGAAAGCTGCTTTTTTTAAAGAGTTTTAATTTGGCTAATTAATGCTTACTTTTAAAATCTGAAAATGTGTAGAGTATTAGGAGTATATGTAATAAATAAATAAACAAATAAATGAAATCTGCATTTTTTAAATGAGAGTGAAAAAAGCATCAGTTAATGTGGCTAATTAATGCTTAAAAACTGGAAAATGTGTTGGAAGTATTAGGAGTATATGTGATTAATAAATAAATAAATCAATCTGGTTCTTTTTGAGAGAGTGAAAAAAAGCATCAGTGTAAAATACTCAGATATTCCAGATATTCCTCGCCTTGTGGGAAAATTCATCGTTGTAAAACATACCTCCTCCACACACACACACACACACACACACGCACACACACACACACACGTCTCACAGCCTCTCCACAGTGCATTAATCTCATAGAAGGTAAACAAAAACTCCAGGCATTAACGCTCCTCTCCCTGCTTTTACACACACTTGACGAGATCAGAACTTTCTCGGCGCTGATCATGATGCAATCGACTGTCAGAGACGTCGCATGTTTGCCTGCAGAACCTGAAAAGATGCACATCATCATCATCATCATCATCATTAGAGCACAAATACCCTCCTCATTCGTAAACACTGAAGCTCCTGGGAGTCTCCGTGTCAGAGACGATGTGCACAGATTTTTTGGAAGGTTCTGAACCTCTCCGTTGGGTTTTAATAGCGTGGTCTCGTTAGGCTCAGATTCAGACCTGCCTGAGCTGTCACGTCCATCAAACATTCAGAGGGAAGAACATCCAGAGAAGGTATAACGTCCAGACAAATACGGAGAGCAGGACACACTAGCGGCTGCACTGTCGAACTGGACGATATTAATATATTAATACAGAAACTTGACGGTGAATATATTCAGTAATTGCTGCTGTGGTGGATGGTGAGGAAAGCATCTTGTGACATCAGATCTCCAAAAAGTTGATCTTTTTAATTTTTTAATTAGATTTCATGGACATTTCCGTGTCACTTTTGAGGTTTTTTTCCATTGTAAAAGTTTGCACGTCACTCATCGATCCCGCTCGGCTAGCTCGGCTAACATGAACATCTCTCTAATCCTTCTGTAGACAACACAACGTTAAGCCAAGGCTGGACGCTTGTTACGTCCCAAGCTCTGGTGATGGACACAAGCTTCCATGCTGCTCACATCAGGATCCAGGAGACCTCAAGTCACCCGTGAGCACTTTTAAAAAGCGCTAAATCTTTTAACAATATTATAAACTATTATATTCCTCACAGATTTATTATTTATTCGCGTGCTGCTATTGAGCTTTGCCTTTGTTTGTTAGTGTTTATCTGCGATAAATACACATAATTCGTTTGCTTTAGGATGGCTGGAGGAGGGACGAGCTGAAGGACATCATCAGGATGGATGTAACAACAGAGACCTCTAGTGGACGGTGAGTGTTACAGCGTACACAATAACGTCAGCTGAAATCTGACGGAACACTTCAGCGCTTCTGGTTTAAGCCACGCCCACTTCTGATTTAAATCAGAATATATAAGTAAGGAGAATAAGTAGGGAGAGACCAAACTGTTCATACACACACACACACACACACACACCATAGACACACACCTCACATACTATAGACACACACACACACACAGGTAGAGTAGAAATATAAACACACACACACAGCTCACACAATATAGACACACACACACACCCAGTTCACATACTACAGACACATATGCACACCATGGACACACAGCTCACATACAACAGACACCACGCCACACACACCAAACTCCTCATGCACTACAGATACACAGTTCACACACACACACACACACACACAAAGCTCGCATACTATAGAAACTAGTTAATTAACACACAGAAGTAATTCTACAAGCTACAAGATGCTGCAAGCTATTGTCATAACACACACTCACAGAGAGAGAGAGAGAGAGAGAGAGAGAGAGAGAGAGAGAGAGAGAGACATAGAGAGAGTGAGAGAGAGAGAGACAGAATGAGAGAGAGAGGGGGGAGGACAACAAGAGAGTAGAGAGAGAGAAAGAGAGAGTAGAGAGAGAGAGAGAGTTTTGGTTTGATTTCAGAGATGGTTAAATGACTAGTTATTGTTTATTAACACATTAACTTTAGCTGATTCTGTGAGTGTTCTGTACTGAAAATATCACACTGTAATCATTTAAGCAAAATATTTAGGTACAACATGAGATATTAGTGCCCTGGCCATGCAGGGGCCGCAGTCTCCTGCCCTAACTGGATCCCTGGGGTTCTCAAGTCCTCAGAACACACTCTGTATCATGAACAAGCAGCAGGGTGAATATGGAATGTACAGCATGCACTCATTTATCCTCAGCACCCTCGCCACTCGTTTATTTACATTCATCATACACCAGAACACATAAACATAATAACTGTGGGAATATTCATACAGCAGACTGAGAGTGCTGTCGCTTCCACAGAACAGAGGAGAAGCAGTGCAGAGTGGAGGAAGGAAAGAAAGAAAGAAAGAAAGAAAGAAAGAAAGAAAGAAAGAAAGAAACAAACAAACAAACAAACAAACAAAGAATGCCCAGACAGTCATTGTGGCCACTACACGATGAGCACAAAGTACACAATACATACACACTTCCTAACACACTCACCTTCCCTCCTGTGGAGCTTCTCCTCCTGTATGAATTTGTTACTCCAGCTGTTTGGTTCATATTCACATCTGGTTCAGATCTGCAATCACACACACACACACACACAAGTAAATATCACTGCATCTACATCACAGCACATAAGAAGTGAAAGAGCATCTTAACCTGAGACTTTTCTTCTTCCGGTCAGTCAGAGAGGAACCAGCAGAAACTCCTCACCTGCTCCTTCATCCGCTCTTCTGTCCAAAACTCCAAAACACCTGTCTTCAGGTTGGCCTTTTCAAAGCCCAGAAACATCACATCACACACGCGCACACACACATTGTCCTGTATGTGTGTGTGTTCAATCCCTAAGAAAATTCTATACTAAACATTGCACCATCTTTATTTTCCAATATTCCCAGACTGACACACACACACGCGCGCGCTTGCCTCCGCGGAGAAGAGTGTGAAGGAGAGTGCGTGCCCGTGTGTGTGTGTGTGTGTGTGTGAGTGTGTGTGTAAGTGTGAGTGTGTGTGTAAGTGTGTGTGAGCCCGAAGCGGCTGTGAATCAGTGAGTAAAGTGGACCTTAAACACTGTGAGAATTCTCTCCGCATTGTGGAAAGCCAAAGAGGCCACAACCTCCTCAAACAGCGGGCTAGGTTCAAAAACACAAATAACGCAGTAAGAATTTACATTTACGTGATTTGTCACGTGGCAAAATGGGCGTGTCTAGCAATGTTTTGTGCGATTAAATTTTTTTGCTATTTTTGCGTGCCTTCCCCACACTCAGCTTTCAAAACCAGTCTGTTCAAAAGTTGTGAAATTTAGCACACTAATTGTGGAGAGGTTAATAAACATTATGACCAAATTCGGACGATCTGGTCAAGTTTGGTCAGAATGTTTCTTAATCTCAATTTTGGACCATCTGGTCAAATTTGGTCAGAATGTTTCTTAGTCTAAAATTTAATCCATCGGGTCAAGTTTGGTCAGAATGTTTCTTATTCTCAAATTCGGACCATGTGGTCAAGTATGGTCAACTTCTAACATCTAACTGCCATTTTTGGTAGCTTAACAATGGACTCTTCTCTCTGTTGCGGTCAGGGAAATGTTTCCGTTCCTTGAAGGCGAACACAGAGAGAATGAGGAGGAGCTTGTTCCCGCAGGCCATTCGGGCCCTCAACCGGAACACCTAGAATCTGGACTTTCTGGACATACCCCCACATGACATGACATTCTACCTCAGCTGATTGTTGCACATGCAATAATTGCACTACTTTGTACTCTGCACTACTCTGTACACACAATAACACTCTCACTGGACATCTTCTCTGTACATCTTTGTGTGTACACTGCACTGTCACTTTACTCCCTGTTCAATTGGACATTTATATTGGTCTTATATATACATCTACCTATATATTTATATATTTATCTTACATATGCACACTGTACATACTGTATTCATTTGCCACACCATTTCAAAGTTGACCATTTTATCTACATATATGCATATACTGTATCTTCTGTATTTTGCTTTAAACATCAGGAAATCAGTACCAGGATTTTATTAAAACTCGAGCAGTTCTTTTGCACGTGGAAAAGCACACATAAAAACATAACATTAGTGTTTTATAGGTCAGGATGTAAACAGAAAGCTGGTGTATTTTTCCCCACAGCGTTTGTGTCAGCAGTCTTGACATTATTAACATTTGCAGACCTTTAAACCAAGCAGCTCCTCTGAGATTCATAAGAGATTTATGGAAATTTTACACCATAATGGATTCATACAATGGATCTGAAAATCTCTTAGACACACAGAAATTAAATCCCTCATGATTGGCTTCTTAGCTACAACAACAAACACACGAGAGCTTTCTTTTTCTTTCACTATGGACTGTAAATTATTGTGTAGTGTAGCAGCAACACTGGCCATCTCATAAATAAAGTAAGTGAATATTGAGTGGTACTGGGTCAGGGGATCGAGTCACTCAGGTGAACTGGGGGCAGCGGGGGGCTGAGAAATCTGACTGCCTCAGGGAAGGAAAATGTTCTGCAGTCTGGTGGTGGTGGTGGTAGCATGCATGATCTGATACCTTCTGCAAGATGAGAGGTAGGGTGAGAGGGGGGTGCAAGGGGGTGGGAGGGGGTGAAAAGGTGAGGGGTAGTATGAGGGGTGAGACAGGTGAGAGGAGGTAAGACAGGTGGGAGGTGGTGAGAGAGGTGAGACAAGTGAGAGGGGGCGATAGAAGGTAAGACAGGTGAGAAGTGGTGTGAGGGGGATGCAAGGGAATGAGGGGGGTAAAAGGGGTAGTATGAAGGGGTGAGACAGATGAGAGGTGGTGAGAGGGGGTATGGCAGGAATGACAGGTGAGAGGTGGCAAGAAGGGGTGAGACAGGTGACAGGTGGTGAGAGTGGTGGTGAGAGGGGTGAGAAAGGTGAAAGTTGGCCAGAGGGGGTGCGGCAGGTGAGACAGGTGAGAGGAGTGAGGCGGATGAGACAGGTGAGAGGTGGTGAGACTGATGAGAGGTGGTGAGGCAGGTGAGAGATGAGAGGTGGTGAGGCAGGTGAGACAGATGAGAGGGGATGAGAGACAGGTGAAAGAGGCTGAGCGAGTCATCTGAAGTGCTGGCAGTTCCAAGGATTAAACCTGGTTTATTTTAAACTTTACTCTAAACAAAAAATCCTGAAAAAACACCTGAGAGTAAAAATATAAACCCAGTTAGTTCCAGTATGTGATGTGAAGTGGACAATCATTTCCACCAGCAGGCTTGTACAGAAATAACACAGTCAATGAAATATATATTTTGACAGCTAATATAGAGCCAGGTGCTTGTGCCTCTGGGGAGAGAGAGAAAGAGAGAGAGAGTGAGAGAGAGAGAGAGAGAGTTGTTGTTATTGTAAACAGATTAAAACACACGTGATTTTATATTCTTTCTTCCCCTTCACTATTAAGCTCCTTCTGACAGAAAAAGGTAGATTCTATAAAGAATGCTTTTAGCAGATGTTGGAGAATTTCACTTCACGGTCCAGTGTGTATGTGTGTGTGTATGTGTGTATGTGTGTGTATGTGTGTGTGTATGTGTGTGTGTGTGTATGTGTGTGTGTGTGTGTGTGTGTTCACCATGCTGATTTATACAACAGAGAGCTCCAGGTTTGACATGAACAGTAGCGCAACCTTCAGTAGGTCTTTTGTTTTTCACTCCTGCTATCAGTGACAGCTTTTCATCGAGAGAAGATGAATATCTAATGTTGTCTATTTAAGCAGTGACATAATAGCTGATTAATTACAGATTACAGATTCATATTGTACACAAGAACAGGGAAACAATAACACTAATATCCAGTAGAAGATTAAGGATTACACGTCACACATCCATTTTGATCATTATGCTTAATTACAGCATTAGCTCTAACACAGGAGACTCCTTCCATACATCTTAAACAAACACCAGTTCATCCACTACGCCTGGTTCGTTGTTACTATAGAAACGACTGGAACATTCTTTAAGTGTAGCCATGTGGATGTGGTAGGTTAGTGGTTAAGGTGTTGGACTATTTCTCAGAAGGTTGTGAGGTTGAATCCCTGGGTCGCCACAGCTGGGCCCCTGAGCAAGGCCCTTAACCTTCACTTGCTCATTTGTATAAAATGTACACTTAACACTGAGTATCTCCTCATCATGGCACCTGTTAGTGGGTGGGATATATTAGGCAGCAAGTGAACATTTTGTCCTCAAAGTTGATGTTAGAAGCAGGAAAAATGGACAAGTGTAAGGATTTGAGTGAGTTTGATGAAGGACCAAATTGTGATGGCTAGACCACTGGATCAGAGCATCTCCAAAACTGCAGCTCTTGTGGGGTGTTCCCGGTCTGCAGTGGTCACTATCTATCAAAAGTGGTCCAAGGAAGGAACAGTGGTGAACCGGTGACAGGGTCATGGACGGTCAAGGCTCATTGATGGACGTGGGGAGTGAAGGCCGGCCCGTGTGATCCGATCCAACAGACGAGCTACTGTTGATCAAACTGCTGAAGAAGTTAATGCTGGTTCTGATAGAAAGGGGTCAGAATACACAGAAATGATGAAAGAGCGCCTCCTGAATGTAGTGTGTGCTCAATAACACAGCTCAGCCACTGCAGCCAATCAGCTTCCTCAGACACACATTATAACTCCTCCTCTTTCATTACTTCTGTCCTAATGGAACAGCTATGGAACGGAATCACTGGCAAAATTTGACAATTTTTTATGTGTTAAGTGTTCAGTGCATTCTCAAGAGCTCTTGTATGATATGAATTTAACTGGAATTTAATGAACAATAAAAAAACTCATTTGTTGTGTAAATGAAGCCAGGAATAATTTACAACTCAACTGATTTGTATGAGATTTTGATAAACGATCAGCTTGATGAATCACTTTCATAAACAACTTCAAGAGGTCATTTATATCTGATATACAGTCACATCCTTGTTGACATTTCTCATCAAGTTTCCTCCATTAAGCTTTTCTCATCGAGTTCATTTCTCCTCCTCGTCCCTTTGGCATCAGGACTGACAGTTAGTGTGATTACTCGATCCCTTGGCTGGAATTACTGAATAATCTCATTTAGCATTATAACCCACGTGAGAACAACTCACACTCCTGGTTCTGCCTCCGAGTTCCTCATCTGGATGTCTGAGTATCAATAACACAAGGTTTTATTTTCTCTCTTCAGTAATGAAGCTTTCTGTTTTTCATCAGTTGTGTTTCCTCAACATGCCACAGAGGAGCGTTGGATAAATGATAGCTGGATAAAGCCTGAGGTTCTTTAAGGTTTGTGTGTAAAAAAATGTGCAAAATGAAAATGACATGAAGGCTTCCTGGGACATTAAACAGCCAGACCACCGTCAACAAACCTGAGTGAACGTGCCAGAGTGGTAATCTGCCTTTACATGTACATGAATGTAATATGGAGTTGTCCTGCCCTTTACAGCTATAACAGCTTCAACTCTTCTGGGAAGGCTTTCCACAAGGTTTAGGAGTGTGTTTATGGGAATTTTTGACCATTCCTCTAGAAGCGCATTTGTGAGGTCAGGCTCTGATGTTGGACGAGAAGCTCTGGCTCTGTGCAGGCCAGTCAAGTTCCTCCACACCAAACTCACTCATCCATGTCTTTATGGACCTTGCTTTGGTCACTGGTGTGCAGTCATGTTGGAACAGGAAGGGGCAATCCACCAAACTGTTCCACAATATTGGGAGCATGAAATTGTCCAAAATGTCTTGGTATGCTGAAGCATTAAGAGTTCCTAAGGGGCCGAGCCCAACCCCTGAAAAACAACACCTGAAAGATTTGGAGGGTTGTCCCAAAACATTTGGCAATATAGTGTAAGTCTTGGAGTGATATATTTTGGTTCGACTCTAGCTGCTGCGTACTGGACTAGCTGGAGCTTGCTTATGCTCCTACTGGAACATCCAGACTTTAAGGCATTATAATAATCCAACCTAGAGGTAACAAAACATGAACTAGTATTTCCACATCATGACATGACATCATATTTCTTATCTTATTATTTCTGAGGCTGTCTTAGTGATATTATGTACATGAGCTGTGAAATGATCTGATGTAGCTACAGACATTTTTCATAAACTCCTGCAGGAAACGTCTGAGATCTAAAAGAATCTACCAGAATCTCAGCATCAGCCATCATTATTTGTTTGTACCCTTTTGTGCGTCAGTGTATCATCTCGTCAAGCGAGTCTCGTCACTTGCATTTGCGTGTCACTAAGCCTTACTTCCCATGTTTCCTATAATTCAGGTGTCTTGCTGTTTTTCGTTTTTCATTTTTTCTTTTCCTCTGAATAAAGATCACATCTTTTCCGTGCTGCATTTGCTTTCCTGTGACACACAAGAATCAGGGAAGATTGGTAGAATTTTCTAGACAGCTAAAAGTCCAGAGTCAGACACAGAGAGAATTTTATTAGCGTTCACTTTGGTTTTTCTTCCTCTAACACAATATTTGTATCATCTTTCACTTTCTCTCCACCACCATAGGAGCCCCAGCACAAAACATAATAATAAATAATAAAAAATTAGTTATATGATGTGACTGAAACACAGTCTTGAATCTGCTGTACAGGAAACAACAACACTGCAATTACAAACTGATCCCATTTTACAGGAAGTGGAAAAAATATATGAGTTTTACCTCAAAATTTTTGTATCAAGGCTGTGATAGAAGACGAGAAACGGTTAAGACACGATTGTGTTCAGAAATTAAAGAGGATTTAAGCCCAAGGCAAGTGTTGTATTGAGTGTTTTGTGGGAAACAGGAGTTTGAGAGTGTAACTATTATTTTATTTATCAAAACTCTCTGAAGTGTGTTAGAAATGCGCTCTCTCTGTCTGTCTGTTTTCAGCTCGAAGAACACATCTTAGCTAATCGATATCTTTCTTCTTCAGCTTCGTTAGATCGGTTTTCTGACCTCGGGGAAACTGGCAGTATTTGTTAACATGGTTCTGATATCAGTCTCACGTGAGTGTGAGACTCCAGCAAAGCAACAATCAACAAGTTTTATTATGATTTGTTAAATATATGCATATAAAAATATACGTAAAATAAAAAACTTCAACATTTACACGTTAGCTGGGACTGGAAAAAATGAAATCCCTCAGCAAACAGGAATACTTTTTGTTGTTGTTGTTAGAAATCTTTGCCAGATTAATTCTGTGCCTCAAGATCAAGGATGAAGCAAATCATTAAAAAAAATGAAAATCTCATAAACTTGACATTTTTACTGTTAATGTCGAGCTTGTTAAAGCCCTTTATATGGGTTGCCAGGTTGACAAAATCACCCATTTCAACTACTCAGAAACAAAGCACAAAACTAAAGATTTAAAAAACTAGACAAACACAAAATGATATCCCTTTCTGTACATGCATAAGAAAAGACAGACGTGTTTTGGGGTTTTTTTTTTGTTTTTTTGCAATACTGAACTGATTTATATTTAGGATGAATCTGGCAACCTATCCTAATAGCAAGTCAATGTTGGGGCATGCAGTGTATGAAACTTATATCAACTACAATATTATTAATTAGCTATTAATCAGTATAAATAAATTAATGGTGTTCAGGCTTTGAGTCTGATATGTAAAATGAGTCAGTGTGTTTTAGTCGTGTGTTTTTCCCTCTGTTGGAGAACCTTACACAGAATGTTACTGGTTGAAGATGAAATCTGAGCTGCTTTGTAGATGAACAAGCACTTGGAGAACATCTCAGAGAGCTGTTTTTGTTTTTTGGAACTTTTCTATGAATATATCACCTCTAGTAGTCTAGGGAAAAATAGAAATACTTCTGAAATACTACAAATTCCTGAGTGTCTACTTTCATATGAGCTTCATATTAACCTCCACTGTGGAGTGGAAGATGACAAAGACGCTCAATCATCAACATGGACACAATAAAAACAGGAGGAAATTACATTTTTTTGCTTCTGGGATAAAAAATCCAGTATCAGGATGTGCTTGTGGCTCTAAATAAAGGGTCATAAATCCCTCTATGTTTTTATATTCTTCCTATTTCTATTCACTGTGGGTTGTTTACTTTACATAACTGTATACATGACAAATAACATCTTAAACAAAATATCATCAGCTGCTGCGACTGAAGGATTTCAGGTGTAAAAGGTCAGGTGTAAAATAATCATTTTACGTTGAAATGAAACAAATTCATTTTCTGTTTAAGTGTGTGAACAAACAAACCAAATCAAAAGCTAATTCTTAGTTGCACAATTTTTGTTCGGAACAAACGAACCCCACGAAAACCTCAGCGACTTAAAGTGGTCTCTTTTCTGTGTGGCGCAGAGAAGATCAGCTTGGGGATTAGTTTTATTTGCTCACTCAGCATGTGTTCATGATTACAAAGTCATTCAAAGACATTCATTTCGAAGGAACGTCTCCTCATTTCCCCAGCAGACCAAGCAGATTCGCAGTGTTTAATCAGTTTCCCTGCTGTGCTCCGGTGAGAACGTTATACAACAGCGTCTCGATAAGCAGAAAACGTCTTTTTTTTCCTTTTTTTTTAATCTTCTCGTTGTTTTTCCAAATGCATAAACCATGAAGAAGTGCTTGCGTTTATTATATGATAATGAATACAGAGAGAGTAAATATTCTGATTTAACCTTCTGCAGTCAGCAGCGTGGGATTAGAGATTCCGGTGCAGGCAGGATGACATTTATGATTCAGGAAAAATGATTTAATAAGGTTTATCAGGGTTGCCAGATTTCAGGATTTTCAGCTCAGTCTTAAAGTCATCCCCAAAAACCAGGAGTCGGAAACACATCGGAGACACGTTTATTTTTCTTCTTTTCCTCAGCGTTGTGGGAAACAAGGTCACTGTGGTGCACATGAATTTATGATGCATGAACATTATCCATAATTTACCATATACACGGTGAGGTCTGAGAGCACGCTGAAGAACCGGGAATAAAGAGAAAGTTTTTCGATTTTTAAACAGGTTTGAAACAATACATTGAAAAAGTTCAAGATGGTGAATATTTAATTGTCTAGGTCATTGTCTGTGAACTCTTAAAATATACAGTGGAACCTCAGCATAGGAACTGGATCGGTTCTGGAGGCGAGTTCTTAAGGTGAAAATGTGTATTGTGAAACGAATTTTCCCATCAGAAATAATGTAAATGTGACCAATATTCCCAATATGAAGCGTATGGAAACTGTATGGCTGCTTACAAAGAACTGACCCAAGCCAAGCATTCCATGTCAAGGCTCCTCACAGGAAGTCGTGCCACCAAGCTTGGGCTAAAAATAGAACAGACCGCCCACACCACCAATCTGTCAACAAAAAAACACCCGAAAAATCACCTAGCTTTTGAACGCATGCTGAAGGCAACGTTGGTATCGTGGGTTGACTCTTTCCTAACAGCTTTCACTGACTGAAAGTAAATTTCATAAAAATTGCTTCAGTTGTCTTCACTTGTGTCCACTGACGCTAACAAGTTTTGAACGGCTCCCAGACACACACGCGACTTCAGTTGGTGTTTGGTTCATTCGTATGCCAAAAATGCTTTGTATGCCAATGCAAATTTCTTGCAAAATTTCAGTTCTTAAGGCATTACTTCGTAAGAGAAGGCATTCGTATACCAAGAGTCCACTGTCATTTTCTTGTCATTTCCTTTCTTTTGAAGCTCATGTTCAAAATCTGCAGATTTGATGTAACCTCTGCAAAATCGTCAGGTTTTACACTTAAACGTTTTAAGCGAACCTGAAAATGAAGCATTTTCACTCATGGTGTCAGACTTGACTGTATCCTAGAACAGAGAAGTTCTGTCCATCACAGACACACTGTCTGCAGTTATTCTTAGATTTAATTCAGATTTAGCCTAAAACTAGATCTTTGTGGATATGGAGTATGCAAACCACCACAATTTGGAGTAAAAACTGCCACCCTGGCAACCATGCCATGACACGTCCTTGATATCTGGACATGATCATCTCTCTGGTTCCCTGGACTAAAAGCCAGCAGGATTTCTTCATTGTCTTTTGCAGAAAGTAAAATGATCTCCGTGTTCGAGACAAGTTTCTGATTCTGATCCATTTCGTTGGACTTCACAAATGAACAGGAGTGTTCTGAAGGTTGAAGCCTGAAGACAATGAGTAGAAGAAGCTGAAGCTGAAGTCCAGCACCTCAGCATCAGCACCACTAAGCTTTCAGCTCTTTCAGTCTTTATTTAAACCCACCTTCCCTGATCAGGATCCACTCTGCCCTTTTTGGTGATGAGTCTGAAGGGATGAAGAGATGAAGTTGGAATAGTTTGTAAGAGTAAAGTGTTATTAGTAGAAACACATCCAGGCTGCAGTAGGAGATGAGTTCAGCATCATGACCTTTAACGTCCTCCACATCCTCTGGAGTAACACTGAGACACTTCTTCACATCACAACTGCCTCTTTCACCACATGGAAAAGTGTAAGAAATGACCAGTGGTGTTTTACTGATGGGATTTATATTGTAAATAAAACCTGAAAATATCTCCTGATTTCAGATTTCAGGCTTTTAACCAAAAACCCCTCTGACTCTGTGAACATCTGAGGAAGAGTCACGTGCGTCAGAGCGACACGACCCGTGAGGTTTACGCAGCCTGCAGCCGTGTGAAACGCACCAGAGGAGAACAGATCACTGCTTTTGAACTAAAGGTGTGATGCACAGCGTGAGAGTGACATTTCAGTCCTGCGTGTCTCTCAGATCAATACTGAGGGAACGTTAAAAAGCCCAAACCCTGCGTCTGATCTGCGGCCTGATATCACTGACTCGCCCTGATAACTAAACAAAAACAAAAACAAAAGCTGAGTTCCAAACACAGCAGGCGTGAGTGACAGGGCTGCATTTCATGGAGTCGGAGTGAATTTGCATTACAAAACTCATCCTGAATAACTGATAGGATGAGAGACAGGAAGTGACATTCCAGACAAGATCAAACAAAGCAAATATTTCATTAAGCGTAAGCAGTTCAAGCGTTACAGACACAGCCATGTCTCGTGGAATTAGTGTAGGGTGGCTAACTCTCTCTCTCTCTCTAACTGTAGCATGGCTAACTCTCTCTCGATCTCTCTCTCTCTCTCTCTCTCTCTTACTGTAGCGTGGCTAACTCTCTCTCTCTCTCTTACTGTAGCATGGCTAACTCTCTCTCGATCTCTCTCTCTCTCTCTCTCTCTCTTACTGTAGCATGGCTAACTCTCTCTCTCTCTCTCTCTTACTGTAGCGTGGCTAACTCTCTCTCTCTCTCTTACTGTAGCGTGGCTAACTCTCTCTCTCTCTCTTACTGTAGCATGGCTAACTCTCTCTCGATCTCTCTCTCTCTCTCTCTCTCTCTCTTACTGTAGCGTGGCTAACTCTCTCTCTCTCTCTCTTACTGTAGCGTGGCTAACTCTCTCTCTCTTTCTTTCTCTCTAGCTCTTACTGTAGCGTGGCTAACTCTCTCTCTCTCTCTCTTACTGTAGCGTGGCTAACTCTCTCTCTCTTTCTTTCTCTCTCTCTCTTACTGTAGCATGGCTAACTCTCTCTCGATCTCTCTCTCTCTCTCTCTCTCTCTCTTACTGTAGCATGGCTAACTCTCTCTCTCTCTCTCTCTTACTGTAGCGTGGCTAACTCTCTCTCTCTCTCTTACTGTAGCGTGGCTAACTCTCTCTCTCTCTCTTACTGTAGCATGGCTAACTCTCTCTCGATCTCTCTCTCTCTCTCTCTCTAGCTCTTACTGTAGCGTGGCTAACTCTCTCTCTCTCTCTCTTACTGTAGCGTGGCTAACTCTCTCTCTTTCTTTCTCTCTAGCTCTTACTGTAGCGTGGCTAACTCTCTCTCTCTCTCTTACTGTAGCGTGGCTAACTCTCTCTCTCTTTCTTTCTCTCTAGCTCTTACTGTAGCGTGGCTAACTCTCTCTCTCTCTCTTACTGTAGCGTGGCTAACTCTCTCTCTCTTTCTTTCTCTCTAGCTCTTACTGTAGCGTGGCTAACTCTCTCTCTCTCTTACTGTAGCATGGCTAACTCTCTCTCTCTATCTATCTATCTATCTCTTACTGTAGCGTGGCTAACTCTCTCTCTCTATCTATCTATCTCTTACTGTAGCGTGGCTAACTCTCTCTCTCTCTCTCTTACTGTAGCGTGGCTAACTCTCTCTCTCTCTTACTGTAGCATGGCTAACTCTCTCTCTCTCTCTCTCTATCTATCTATCTCTTACTGTAGCGTGGCTAACTCTCTCTCTCTCTCTCTTACTGTAGCGTGGCTAACTCTCTCTCTCTTTCTTTCTCTCTAGCTCTTACTGTAGCGTGGCTAACTCTCTCTCTCTCTCTTACTGTAGCGTGGCTAACTCTCTCTCTCTTTCTTTCTCTCTAGCTCTTACTGTAGCGTGGCTAACTCTCTCTCTCTCTTACTGTAGCATGGCTAACTCTCTCTCTCTCTCTATCTATCTCTTACTGTAGCGTGGCTAACTCTCTCTCTCTCTCTTACTGTAGCATGGCTAACTCTCTCTCTCTCTCTCTCTCTCTCTATCTATCTATCTCTTACTGTAGCGTGGCTAACTCTCTCTCTCTCTCTCTTACTGTAGCATGGCTAACTCTCTCTCTCTCTCTCTCTCTCTCTATCTCTTACTGTAGCGTGGCTAACTCTCTCTCTCTTACTGTAGCATGGCTAACTCTCTCTCTCTCTCTCTCTTACTGTAGCATGGCTAACTCTCTCTCTCTCTCTTACACACACACACACACACACACACTCTCTCTCTCTCTCTCTCTCTGAGTGCATGCTGGGAGTGGGCGGAGCGCGTTGAGTGTGAGCGTGGTTGACACGTTTCTCATTGCTTAGCGTTTAATAACTTCTTGATTTATCTATATATATATATATATATATATCCTTTTTTTTTTTTTTTTGAACAATTTTCTTTTTTTTCATACCATCTAAACTCTCTGTTTTAATCAGAGCAGTTTTCTGGCCGTCAGCACCAGCTTTCCCGCTGGAGAGCATGGCGGCCCAGGGTAGAGACCCCCTCGATAACCTGACGCGCAGCCACGGCGTTAGAGTGGTTACCGGGGCGGGGGTGGAGGAGTGCTGCCTGGCCGCAGGGGAGGTGGTCGGGCATCGGAACGTTCTGGCGGCGTCCAGGATGAACAGCGCGGTGGTGATGTTTGTCAACACGGTGGAGAACGCAGTGCTGTTGGCCCAGAAGGGCATTATACTCAGGGGTTCACTCACTGATGTGTTCTCCCTCGCAACACCTGCAAAAAAGTCACGCTGTCCAACGTGCCCCCGTTTATTTCTAATGAAACACTGGAGAGACAGCTTTCCATTTTCGGCAAGCTCGTCTCTCCGATAAGGAAAATGAACATAGGTAGCAAATCAGACCTGGCGAAACACGTGCGCTCGTTCAGGAGGTTCACCTACATGATCCTCAATGATAACAGCACTGAACTCGAGCGCACGCTAACATTCAAAATCGACGGGTTTGATTATGTTATCTATGTGTCCACCGTGTCCATGAGGTGTTTCGGCTGCGGAAAAACTGGGCATCTGGTGCGTGATTGTCCCCAGGGCGCAGACAGCGGTACAGTCCCCTCTGATGTGAGCGAGGTGTCGGTTCGGGGCAGTGACGGGTTGGATCGAGCTGATCAGAAAGACGGAGTAGTCGAGGCGGACTCTCCGGTCACGGACAGAGCGGGCGTCTCTCATGCGGGTTCTGTTAGCGCTACGGCGGGAGAACCAGAGACCTCAGAGCATAACGTGAGTGACAACACCGAGACCGACCCAGTACCCAGTGATGGGGTGAGTAACACTGATACCACTGTTCCCACTGCTCAGGCTGAGCAGGCCTCACCTGAGCCGCATATAGAAATAGAAACTGAAACTGATGTTGGACTGATGATTAGTCAGGACAGTGTTACTGAGAATAATGTTGTTGTCTTACCGGAAAATGCAGACGAAGCGATGATGGAAACTGAGCTGACCGTTCTCAAAACACCAGTAAAAAGAAAGACAAGAGACAATGACAGAACTGTGAAAGCCGCAAAAAAAGCAGAAAAGAAGCAGGTAGAAAGTATTAGTGAGCTGGACAGTGAAGAGCCCTCTCCTGACCTCACTGTCTGTGTCACCACTGAGGGTCACTGGGTCGGTAAAAAGTACAACGCGAGTGAAATTAAACACTTTCTTAAGATCACAAAGAACATGAAAATGGTACAGATCAACAAATACTTTCCAGACCTGAACAAACTGCACATTGCCATAAAGCGTCTTATGGGTGAAGGGTGTTTCGAGGACAAAGAGTTATACAGGTTAAAGAAGATTGTCACTAAAATCAACACCCTGTTAAGTAATGATGATGATGACACGTCATAGTTCTCTCGGTCCTCACAGACCGCAGACGCCCTTTCCTGTGCTTATTCTTTTCTGTGTGCTCATGCAGGACATTCACATCGCATCCCTGAATGTTAACGGTGCTAGAGACTGCAGGAAGAGAGCAGAATTGTATGAACTAGTGACACAAAAAAGAATAGACGTATTACTTGCACAGGAAACCCATAGTGACGCTAAAAACGTAGTGGACTGGACACAAGAGTGGGCTGGCCCCTTGTTTTTAAGCCACAATACCTCTGTTAGTGGAGGAGTAGCCATTTTGTTTTCAAAGACTTTTAAACCTATCTCTTACAGCGTGGAAGAGGTAGTAGCTGGCAGACTGTTAAAAGTCAGAGCTCTTTTAGAGAACCATGTTATGGTTTTTATCTGTGTGTATGCCCCGGCTTCCCCAGTGGAAAGAATAGCTTTTTTAGATAAATTATGCAATGTTTTAGAAACTTGTGACACAGAGGAGTTTTTATTTGTTGGTGGTGATTTTAACTGTACTTTAGAAAACAGTGACCGCAACCATATAGAGCCACACATGCCTTCAAGAAGGAGACTCCTACACACTGTTGAAAAACACGAGTTAAGTGATGTTTGGAGAAATATGCATAAAACTCAAAAACAGTACACCTGGGCTCATGCTGCTGATGGAAAGGTATCATTAGCAAGGTTAGACAGGTTTTATGTCCCAAAGCACCACTTGAACACCATAAAAAGTTGTGTTATTAGTCCGGTTGGTTTTTCAGACCACAGCTTGGTTTTATGTGTTTCAGTTTTAAATTGTATTAAACCGAAGAGTTCTTACTGGCATTTTAACACAGTTTTACTGAATGACCAGCATTTTATAGAGATTTTTACTTTTTTCTGGAGAAATTTCAGGAAAGAAAAAAGTGCTTTTATTTCTCTGCAACATTGGTGGGATTTTGGGAAAGCTCAAATAAAACAGTTGTGTCAACAGTACACTTATAATGTCACAAGGGATTTGGCTCGGTCTATGAAACAACTAGAAGATGAGATAACAGAACTTCAGTTGTTAGCACAATCCACAGAGAACCAGAACCATATTCAGACCCTCACAGTCAAAAAGAAAAAGTTATCGGACCTCCTTGAGTTTAAAGCACAAGGTGCATTAATAAGGTCACGATTCCAGAACGCGAACCAGATGGACGCCCCCTCAAAGTTGTTTTTTAGCCTTGAAAAAAAGAACGGACAAAAACGTTTTATTCACAGCCTGCGCTCTGAGTCTGGACACCTTTTATCTGATACAGCTGACATTAGGAAAAGGGCGGTTAGTTTTTATGAAAAACTCTATCAATGTGAGTACAGAGAACACACCACAGAACAGAGCTTTTAGAAGACCTGCCCCGAGTGTCACATGACTCCAATACAGAGCTGAGTGCAGATATAACATCAGCAGAGCTGCACAAAGCATTAATGAGTATGGAGTGTGGCAGAGCGCCTGGCATAGACGGGCTTCCGTCTGAGTTTTATAAATCTTTCTGGCATGTTTTAAGGGATGACTTACTTGAGGTTTTGAACGACAGCTTGACAAGAGGACTGCTACCATTAAGTTGTAGGAGAGCAGTCCTCACTCTTTTACCCAAAAAAGGGGACCTGACAGACATAAAGAACTGGAGACCTGTTTCATTGCTTTGTAGTGATTACAAGATGCTGTCTAAAGTTTTAGCTACAAGACTGGGAAGTGTTCTGGAAGAGGTTTTAAACGCAGATCAGACCTACTGCATACCCGGGAGGTCCATATTTGACAACATCTCATTAGTTCGAGACATTTTCAGTGTCTCCAAACTTTTTGGGCTGAATATGGGTTTCATTTCCATAGACCAAGAGAAAGCCTTCGATCGAGTTGAACACAACTACCTTTGGAAAACCCTTAATGCTTTTGGTTTTAGCTCAGATTTTATTTCCAAAGTACAAACTCTATACTGTGACATAGAAAGTGTACTGAAACTCAATGGTGGCTTATGTGCTCCGTTTAAGGTGTGTAGGGGGGTAAGGCAGGGCTGCTCTCTCTCAGGGATGCTTTACACTCTGGCCATTGAACCCTTTCTGAATACGCTAAGAGCTAAGCTGAAAGGTGTCTTAATCCCTGACTGCCCGAACGCTATCCGCCTGTCGGCCTACGCAGATGACGTTGTAATACTGGTCGACAGTCAGAGTGATATAGACATGTTACACAGGGTGTCCAAGGACTTTGGAGCGGTTTCCTCTGCAAAGATAAACTGGTCTAAGAGCGAGGCTGTTTTAGTCGGCCAGTGGGTAGGCGAGGTACCTAAACTCCCCGGAGGCCTAAGTTGGAAAAGCGAAGGCTTTAAGTATCTGGGCGTGTACCTGGGTAATGACTCGTTCGCACAGAGAAACTGGGAAGGGGTCATTGAAAAAGTAACTGGTCGCCTAGAAAAGTGGAAGTGGCTGGTGCCTAAAATGTCTTACAGGGGGCGAACGCTAATTATTAACAATCTGGTAGCATCGTCTCTGTGGCATAAAATAGCCTGTATAGACCCTCCTACAGACCTTTTAATGAAAATCCAGTCGATTTTGTTAGACTTTTTTTGGGATAAGTTGCACTGGGTGCCACGCAGCATTTTATACTTACCCAAAGAGGAAGGTGGGCAAGGTCTTATATATTTACAGAGCAGAACTGCAACCTTTCGTTTACAGTTTTTACAGAAGTTTTTATGCGGCTCAAAGTCTTTTAGCTGGAAACAAGTGTCCAGTGCCATTTTAAGATCTTTTGGGCAGATGAGAATGGACAAGGCACTCTTTTTAATGAATCCAGAGAGACTGAACACTGCAAGACTGCCTGCTTTTTATCACAACTTGTTCAGAATCTGGAGACTTTTTAGGGTGCAAAGAACCACAGCCACAGACTCTCTTCACTGGCTACTTCAGGAGCCTCTGGTATACGGGGCACGCCTGGACGTCGGGGACTCTTCACTGTCGCAGTCTCCCCTCGCGTCTGGTGTCACCACCCTCAAACACCTGGTGGACGTCGCCGGACCTCACCTACAGAACGTTGATGGAGTAGCTGCTCGGCTAGGCGTGAGGTCAAAGAGGGCAGTGAGCCAGCTGCTGCGGAAGTGGACTCTGGTCATCTCGCGTGAGGAGAGGGAAATGCTCATGGACTACTCCAGTGGAACTGAAAGCCCCGACTCAGAGGACCCGTTTCCTGAACTTGCACTGTCTGTGGACTGTGGACAGGAAGGCACTGGTCACTTTTTGGACTGTAAAAATATCACAAACATGAACTTTTTTAATGTGACTGGGAAAACGTTTTATAAAGCATGTGTCAAAGCTTTTAATATGCGGTCGCTGAGGGGGAGAGTGGACACACCCTGGCGCACTGTCCTCGGTTTGAGTGAGGAAGAGCGTCCAGAGTGGAGGTCACTCTATAAGCCACCATTGCCGAAAAGAACTGGGGATTTACAATGGAGAATTTTACATGGTATTGTTGCGGTCAATGCTTTTATCTCTGTTCTCTGTCCCCAGGCCAGCCACTCGTGTCCCTTCTGTAATCAAAGAGAGACTATCTTTCATGCTTTCACAGAATGTTCCAGACTACAGTCTCTCTTTACCGTTTTACAGAACATTTTTAGCGTTTTTGACGAAAAGTTTTCACTAAAAGTATTTATTCTTGGTTTTAGGTACACACACAAAAGACGAGCTCGATGCCAGCTTTTAAACTTTGTTCTGGGGCAAGCGAAAATGGGCATTTACATCAGTCGAAAGCACCAGGTTGAACAAAATGGCTGTCGCAATGTTGTAATGGTCACTACAGCACTCATAAAGTCCAGGATTCTGATTGACTTTGTGTTCTATAAAAAAACAAAGAACCTGTCTGTGTTTGAGGAAACCTGGTGTTGTAGAGGAGCCCTGTGTTGTGTTGTCGATGAAAAACTGCAATTTGCACATACACTGTCTTAATTATTTATTTATTTACCTTTTAACCCCATCCTTTAATTGACATTTTTCTCTATTTATTGGCATTCACTGAGAAGATGTAAATAAAGGTTTTTTCAAATTCAATTCTCTTACTGTAGCATGGCTAACTCTCTCTCTCTGTCTCTCTCTATCTCTTACTGTAGCGTGGCTAACTCTCTCTCTCACTGTAGCATGGCTAACTCTCTCTCTCTCTCTCTCTCTCTCTAACTGTAGCATGGCTAACTCTCTCTCTCTCTCTCTCTAACTGTAGCATGGCTAACTCTCTCTCTCTCTCTCTCTTACTGTAGCATGGCTAACTCTCTCTCTCTCTCTTACTGTAGCGTGGCTAACTCTCTCTCTCTCTCTTACTGTAGCATGGCTAACTCTCTCTCTCTGTCTCTCTCTATCTCTTACTGTAGCGTGGCTAACTCTCTCTCTCACTGTAGCATGGCTAACTCTCTCTCTCTCTCTCTCTCTCTCTCTCTAATTGTAGCATGGCTAACTCTCTCTCTCTCTTACTGTAGCGTGGCTAACTCTCTCTCTCTCTCTTACTGTAGCGTGGCTAACTCTCTCTCTTTCTTTCTCTCTAGCTCTTACTGTAGCGTGGCTAACTCTCTCTCTTACTGTAGCATGGCTAACTCTCTCTCTCTCTCTCTCTATCTATCTCTTACTATAGCGTGGCTAACTCTCTCTCTCTTACTGTAGCACGGCTAAATCTCTCTCTCTATCTCTTACTGTAGCGTGGCTAACTCTCTCTCTCTTACTGTAGCATGGCTAACTCTCTCTCTCTCTCTCTCTCTCTCTCTTACTGTAGCATGACTAACTCTCTCTCTCTGTCTCTCTCTCTCTCTCATTGTAGCATGGCTAGCTCTCTCTCTCTCTCTCTCTCTCTTACTGTAGCGTGGCTAACTCTCTCTCTCTTACTGTAGCATGGCTAACTCTCTCTCTCTCTCTCTCTCTTACTGTAGCATGACTAACTCACTCACTCTGTCTCTCTCTCTCTCTCATTGTAGCATGGCTAGCTCTCTCTCTCTCTCTCTCTTTCTGTAGCGTGGCTAACTCTCTCTCTCTTACTGTAGCATGGCTAACTCTCTCTCTCTCTCCCTCTCTATCTCTTACTGTAGCACGGCTAACTCTCTCTCTCTCTCTCTCTCTCTCTCTCTCTCTCTATCTATCTCTCTCTCTATCTATCTATCTATCTATCTATCTATCTATCTATCTATCTATCACTGTAGCATGACTAACTCTCTCTCTCTCTCTCTCTCTCTCTCTTACTGTAGCGTGGCTAACTCTCTCTCTCTTACTGTAGCATGGCTAACTCTCTCTCTCTCTCTCTCTCTCTCTTACTGTAGCATGACTAACTCTCTCTCTCTGTCTCTCTCTCTCTCATTGTAGCATGGCTAGCTCTCTCTCTCTCTCTCTCTCTCTCTCGATTACTGTTGCGTTGCTTACTCTCTCTCTCTTACTGTAGCGTGGCTAACTCTCTCTCTCTCTCTCTCTATCTATCTATCTCTTACTGTAGCGTGGCTAACTCTCTCTCTCTCTCTTACTGTAGCATGGCTAACTCTCTCTCTCTCACTGTAGCGTGGCTAACTCTCTCTCTCTTACTGTAGCATGGCTAACTCTCTCTCTCTCTCTCTTACTGTAGCGTGGCTAACTCTCTCTCTCTTACTGTAGCATGGCTAACTCTCTCTCTCTCTTACTGTAGCATGGCTAACTCTCTCTCTCTGTCTCTCTCTATCTCTTACTGTAGCGTGGCTAACTCTCTCTCTCACTGTAGCATGACTAACTCTCTCTCTCTCTCTCTCTCTCTCTCTCTCTCTCTAACTGTAGCATGGCTAACTCTCTCTCTCTCTCTCTCTTACTGTAGCATGGCTAACTCTCTCTCTCTCTCTTACTGTAGCGTGGCTAACTCTCTCTCTCTCTCTTACTGTAGCATGGCTAACTCTCTCTCTCTATCTCTTACTGTAGCGTGGCTAACTCTCTCTCTCACTATAGCATGGCTAACTCTCTCTCTCTCTCTCTCTCTCTCTCTAATTGTAGCATGGCTAACTCTCTCTCTCTCTTACTGTAGCGTGGCTAACTCTCTCTCTTTCTTTCTCTCTAGCTCTTACTGTAGCGTGGCTAACTCTCTCTCTTACTGTAGCATGGCTAACTCTCTCTCTCTCTCTCTATCTATCTCTTACTATAGCGTGGCTAACTCTCTCTCTCTTACTGTAGCACGGCTAAATCTCTCTCTCTATCTCTTACTGTAGCGTGGCTAACTCTCTCTCTTACTGTAGCATGGTTAACTCTCTCTCTCTCTCTCTCTCTCTCTCTCTTACTGTAGCATGACTAACTCTCTCTCTCTGTCTCTCTCTCTCTCTCATTGTAGCATGGCTAGCTCTCTCTCTCTCTCTCTCTCTCTCTCTCTCTCTCTTACTGTAGCGTGGCTAACTCTCTCTCTCTTACTGTTGCATGGCTTACTCTCTCTCTCTCTCTCTCTCTCTCTCTTACTGTAGCATGACTAACTCTCTCTCTCTGTCTCTCTCTCTCTCATTGTAGCATGGCTAGCTCTCTCTCTCTCTCTCTCTCTCTCTTACTGTAGCGTGGCTAACTCTCTCTCTCTTACTGTAGCATGGCTAACTCTCTCTCTCTCTCTCTCTCTCTCTTACTGTAGCATGACTAACTCTCTCTCTCTGACTCTCTTTCTCATTGTAGCATGGCTAGCTCTCTCTCTCTCTCTCTCTCTCTCTTACTGTAGCGTGGCTAACTCTCTCTCTCTTACTGTAGCATGGCTAACTCTCTCTCTCTCTCCCTCTCTATCTCTTACTGTAGCACGGCTAACTCTCTCTCTCTCTCTCTCTCTCTCTCTCTCTATCTATCTATCTATCTATCTATCTATCTATCACTGTAGCATGACTAACTCTCTCTCTCTCTCTCTCTCTCTCTCTTACTGTAGCGTGGCTAACTCTCTCTCTCTTTCTGTAGCATGGCTAACTCTCTCTCTCTCTCTCTCTCTTACTGTAGCATGACTAACTCTCTCTCTCTGTCTCTCTCTCTCTCATTGTAGCATGGCTAGCTCTCTCTCTCTCTCTCTCTCTCTCTCTTACTGTAGCGTGGCTAACTCTCTCTCTCTCTCCCTCTCTATCTCTTACTGTAGCACGGCTAACTCTCTCTCTCTCTCTCTCTCTCTCTCTCTCTCTCTCTATCTATCTATCTATCTATCACTGTAGCATGACTAACTCTCTCTCTCTCTCTCTCTCACTCTTACTGTAGCGTGGCTAACTCTCTCTCTCTTACTGTAGCATGGCTAACTCTCTCTCTCTCTCTCTCTCTCTCTCTCTTACTGTAGCATGACTAACTCTCTCTCTCTGTCTCTCTCTCTCTCATTGTAGCATGGCTAGCTCTCTCTCTCTCTCTCTCTCTCTCTCTTACTGTAGCGTGGCTAACTCTCTCTCTCTTACTGTAGCATGGCTAACTCTCTCTCTCTCTCTCTCTCTCTCTCTCTTACTGTAGCATGACTAACTCTCTCTCTCTGTCTCTCTCTCTCTCTCATTGTAGCATGGCTAGCTCTCTCTCTCTCTCTCTCTCTCTCTCTCTCTTACTGTAGCATGGCTAACTCTCTCTCTCTCTCCCTCTCTATCTCTTACTGTAGCACGGCTAACTCTCTCTCTCTCTCTCTCTATCTATCTATCTATCTATCTATCTATCTATCTATCTATCTATCTATCACTGTAGCATGACTAACTCTCTCTCTCTCTCTCTCTCTCTCTCTCTCTATCTATCTCTTATTGTAGCATGGCTAACTCTCTCTCTCTCTCATTTGTTTGAATGAAGAAGGGTTTCTGTGTTTGTGATTCGGAGGAAAACTGACATGAACACTGTAACCACAGATTTAAAACAGTTAAAAACGAGAAATCATGAATGCATAAAAGTAAGTGTGTGTGTGTGTGTGTGTGATAGTCTGTCCCACTTCATCTTCATTCTAATGTATTCCACCATATTTCATCAGTTACACAAGTCACTGCTTAATAATAATAAACATTTGATTTTTCTCATCCCACAACACACACACGTGACTTGTTGATCATGTCCTGAATCTCCTCTGAGCTCTGATCCAGGTTGTGTCTCCGCCGCTTGTTCTTGTTATTGATTGTTCCTGATTGTGTTTGAGTGTTAAGCGGGTAATTAGTCGGTCTATTTATATCCTCCTGTTTCTCAGTCTTTACACACACTCTTATTGTGCGTACGTGTCACGTCTTCTGTGTGTCCTCAGCTCGCTAGTTTAGTCAGGGTGCTAATCAGATAGAGGTGGCCATTTTAAGTTTCTCTCAATGTGATAGGAATGTTCGCTCCCTAAAAAAACAGGAATCATCCCTGCTCACTGGAAATTTAGTCATATTTTTATTTCAGCTAACTTCTATATCTATTCTATACATATATATATATATAATTCTATATCTGCTTGTTGTCGCTCTTAAATGAAATAGCTGTCAGTGATGTGGTGGACAATTCCCCTCCAGACCACCAGAGGGCAACCCTGTACATTTTAAGTGGTTCGTTTTGTGTTGAACAATCAGTCACGTGATAAGCAGTTTGTTTACACCAGATACTGAGTCACTACCTAGGGAACTAGAGTGCTGATTGAGACACAGCCCTGGTTTATTAGATTATAGATATTACTGGTTTCATGATGATTAGTGTGTGATTGGATTTGCTGTAATAAACACACTGACTTTACACACAGACACCTGAGATCTGATACTGGAGGTTATTAATGTCTGGAGGAAACTCTTCATTATAACTAAGAATTCAGTGGTTAAGGAACTTAATGTGCTGTTATAATCATCTCATCTCATCTCATCTCATCTCTTCTCTTCTCTTCTCTTCTCTTCTCTTCTCTTCTCTTCTCTTCTATTCTTTTCCATTCTTATCTCTACTATTCTCTTCTCTTCTCTTCTTCATTCTTCTCTTTTCTTTTCTTCTCCTTCCACTTTTCTCCACAGTCTCCTCTCTTCTCTTCTCCAATCTTCTCTTCTCTTCTCCACTCTTCTCTTCTCTTTTCTCCTCTTCTCTTCTCACCCCTCTATTTTTTACTCCTCTCTTCTCTTCTCTTCTCTTCTCTTCTCTTCTCTTCTCTTCTCTTCTCTTCTCTTCTCTTCTCTTCTCACCCCTCTATTCTTTTCTCCTCTCTTCTCTTCTCTTCTCTTCTCTTCTCTTCTCTTCTCTTCTCTTCTCTTCTCTTCACCTTTCCACTAGATGTTAGAGCATGTCTGTGTAGATTTGTGATCATTCACACGTTCTACAAGAGCATTAGTGAGATCAGACTCTGATGTCAGGATGTTGATCAGACTCCAGTTCCAGTTCATCCCAAAGAGGTGAGGGTTGAGTCAGAGTCAGAGTCAGGGCTCTGTGAAGGACACTCCAGTTCTTCCAGTCCAACCTTCACCTCCACACCATGTCTTCATGGAGCTTAAGGGCTTTGTGTACAGGAACATCGTCATGCTGGAACAGGGTTCAAGTTCCAGTGAAGGAGAAATCTTCATGCTAGAGACAAAGATGCAAAGACATTCTGGATAATTGTGTGGTTGTGATTACATATGAGATAGATAGATAGAGAGAGAGAGAGAGAGAGAGAGAGAGAGTTAGCCATGCTACAGTAAGAGATAGATAGATAGATAGATAGATAGATAGATAGATAGATAGATAGATAGATAGATAGATAGATAGATAGATAGAAAGGTAGACAGAAAGGTAGACAGATGGATGGACGGACAGACAGACAGACAGACAGACAGATAGATAGATAGATAGATAGATAGATAGATAGATAGATAGATAGATAGATAGATAGATAGATAGGCAGACAGAAAGGTAGGCAGACGGATGGACGGACAGACAGACAGACAGACAGACAGACAGACAGACAGACAGACAGATAGATAGATAGATAGATAGATAGATAGATAGATAGATAGATAGATAGATAGATAGATAGATAGGTTTCTCTCACATACTGAACTACTTCATTTTTCAGGAAAGTTGAGTAATTCAGTTCTCCTCAGTTCCTCTTCAGGAATGAGATCAGGAATCTGTAACCTCCTCATCGAAGAGCCGTAAATCTCATTACCTTCAGCTTTCCCCAGGTCTGATTTTAGCAGACAGAATCAAATCTCACGCTTAAGAGCCTGCAGGAGAGCTGTATAGATCTGAGAAGCCACGAATCCAATAGCAGAAGGTGGTGGTGTCTTTGATGTCTTTCTGATGGAAACATGAGATCAACAAACAGATGGAGGAAAGGCTTCAGCTACAGAGACCAGCCTCTCCATCAGAATTCTCCTCATCTCACCTCAGATCAAATCTAAAACTCTAGGACAAAAAATTCACTTTTATTTCACATCCATGATACGCTCATTAGAGTTCACTCAGAAAACACTGTCCTCTTTCTTTATCTCTTGAATTGATTTGTTCATATTTTATTCACTTTGGAGTTGTCTGTTGTGGTTGTTGTTGGAAAACCTTCAAAAAAAAAGAAAGAAAGAAAGAAAGAAAGAAAGAAAGAAAAGGAAAGGAAAGGATGATTTCTTTTTCTCACAGGCTCCAGCTTTATTTGTGCTGCTGTGAAATATTGGGGATTATTTATTACGTATTTTTAACTCATTTGACTTAACACCAGTTTTCACATCTCTAAATTATAATAAAATATTTTAGGATTTTTATTTCCATGTAATTACATTAAATCTGCACTGAGAGTAAAGATGCTTTTGTTTATATCACTTTAATTTCTGCTCATTAAAGAGACGGTTTATTTCCCTCTCAGCTCTCTTCTTTTTCTAGGTTTGGCCAAAAAAGTCATAAATAATCTCTAAACTCTAAACCCAGAGGCTTTTTAACATCTTCATTCTTCTCTTCTCTTCTCTTCTCTTCTCTTCTCTTCTCTTCTCTTCTCTTCTCTTCTCCATTTTTCTCCACTCTTCTCCATTCTTCTCTTCTCCATTCTTCTCTTGTCCATTCTTCTCTTCTCTTCTCCATTCTTCTCTTCTCTTCTCTTCTCCATTCTTCTCTTCTCTTCTCCATTCTTCTCTTCTCTTCAATTCTCCATTCTTCTCCTCTTCTCTTCTCTTCTCTTCTCTTCTCTTCTCTTCTCTTCTCCATCTTTCTCCACTCTTCTCCATTCTTCTATTCTCTTCTCCACTCTTCTCTTCTCCATTCTTCTCTTCTCTTTTCTTCTCTTTTCTTCTCTTCTCCATTCTTCTCTTCTCCATTCTTCTCTTCTCCATTTTTCTCTTCTCTTCTCTTCTTTTTTCTCTCTTCTCTTCTCTTCTCTTCTCTTCTCTTCTCTTCTCATCTCATCCCTCTCTTCTTCTTTCTAGGTTTTGCCATGAAACTCATGAATAAGTTCTAAACTTTGGTGAAGCTAAGATCCAAGCTAACAGGCTAATAGTAACGATCTTCTTCTAATATTGTTTTTGTTTCTATAGTAACGGCTCATTTGTGCTGCAGACAGCTTAAATAATATAACAATGGTAAATATGAACAGATTTTTAAATTATAATTATTTACAAAGTGTCATTGTTTCAGTTCTCTCTATCCCCCCTCTCTCTCTCTCTCTCTGCTCTCTATCTTTCTCTCTCTCTCTCTCTCTCTCTCTCAGTCTCTCTCTCTCTGTTCCCCCCTCTCTCTCTCTCCCTCTCTCTCTCTCTGCTCTCTATCTTTCTCTCTCTCTCTCTCTCTCTCTCTCTCTGCTCTCTATCTTTCTCTCTCTCTCTCTCTCTCTCTCTCTATCTTTCTCTCTCTCTCTGCTCTCTATCTTTCTCTCTCTCTCTCTCTCTCTCTGTTCTCTCTCTCTCTCTCTCTCTCCCACAGTGTTTCCTCAGCAGCTCACAGAGGGAACATTCAGAAATAAACACTTTCATCTGGATTCAGGAGTCAGTTCTCTCAGACACATTTATAGCAGCACAAATTGGTGTTTTCAGTCATGCACTTTGGGGGAAAAATCAATGGAGCTTTTCTGCAGAACATTTAGAAAACAAAATCGATCAGATCCTGAAACTCGCTCGCTGTTCGGTCACTACTTCTGAAACAGCTGTACATATTCTACTACAGACAGACTGCAGAGCTATAACACACACACACACTTTACATTACAACACTCTATAATGTAAATATTAATGATTCTTTTATTACACATACAGTATCTCACAAAAGTGAGTACACCCCTCACATTTTTGTAAATATTTTATTATATCTTTTCATGTGACAACACTGAAGTAATGCCCCTCTGCTCCAATGTACAGTAGTGAGTGTCCAGCCTGTATAACAGTGTAAATTTGCTGTCCCCTCAAAATAACTCAACACACAGCCATTAATGTCTAAACTGTTGGCAACAAAAGTGAGAACACCCCTAAGTGGAAATGTCCAAATTGGGCCCAAAGTGTCAATATTTTGTGTGGCCACCATTATTTTCTAGCACTGCCTTAACCCTCTTGGGCATGGAGTTCACCAGAGCTTCACAGGTTGCCACTGGAGTCCTCTTCCACTCCTCCATGATGACATCACAGAGCCGGTGGATGTTAGAGACCGTGCGCTCCCCCACCTTAGGGTTTAGGTCTGGAGACATGCTTGGCCAGTCCATCACCTTTACCCTCAGCTTCTTTAGCAAGGCAGTGGTGGTCTTGGAGGTGTGTTTGGGGTCATTATCATGTTGGAATACTGCCCTGCGGCCCAGTCTCCGAAGGGAGGAGATCATGCTCTGCTTCAGTATGTCAAAGTACATGTTGGCATTCATGGTTCCCTCAATGAACTGTAGCTCCCCAGTGCCGGCAGCACTCATGCAGGCCCAGACCATGACACACCCACCACCATGCTTGACTGTAGGCAAGACACACTTGTCTTTGTACTCCTCACCTGGTTGACGCCACACACGCTTGACACCATCTGAACCAAATAAGTTTATCTTGGTCTTATCAGACCACAGGACATGGTTCTGGTCATGTCCTTAGTCGGTTTATCTTCAGCAAACTGTATGTGGGCTTTCTTGTGCATCAGAGGCTTCCTTCTGGGACGACAGCCATGCAGACCAATTTGATGCAGTGTGTGGCGTCTGGTCTGAGCACTGACCGGCTGACCCCCCACCCCTTCAACCTCTGCAGCAATGCTGGCAGCACTCATACGTCTATGTCCCAAAGACAACCTCTGGATATGACGCTGCTTCACAGCTGAGCACGTGCACTCAACTTCTTTGGTGGACCATGGCGAGGCCTGTTCTGAGGGGAACCTGTCCTGTAAAACCGCTGTATGGTCTTGCCCACCGTGCTGCAGCTCAGTTTCAGGGTCTTGGCAATCTTCTTACAGCCTAGGCCATCTTTAGAGCAACAATTCTTTTTTTCAGATCCTCAGAGAGTTCTTTGCCATGAGGTGCCATGTTGAACTTCCAGTGACCAGTATGAGAGAGTCTGAGAGACCAAATTCAACACACCTGATCCCCATTCACACCTGAGACCTTGTAAATGAGTCACATGACACTGGGGAGGGTAAATGGCTAATTGGGCCCAATTTGGACATTTCCACTTAGGGGTGTTCTCACTTCTGTTGCCAACAGTTTAGACATTAATGGCTGTGTGTTGAGTTATTTTGAGGGGACAGCAAATTTACACTGTTATACAGGCTGGACACTCACTACTGTACATTGGAGCAGAGGGGCATTACTTCAGTGTTGTCACATGAAAAGATATAATAAAATATTTATAAAAATGTCAGGGGTGTACTCACTTTTGTGAAATACTGTATATCTTCTGATACTTAATCATATAAAGGTTAAAACAGAAATACTGCATCAACTAGCAAGACCACTGGACACACACACTGGGAGGGACTTTGACTCTGTTTGGCCACGCCCCCAAACTGTTATTCTTATCTGTGTCTTGTTCTTCTAAACCACAAACTTTGTTTTCTGCTGTGAATTTCCTTTAGTGTGTGTGTGTGTGTGTGGGTGTATACATGGATAAGTTTGTGTGTGTGTGTGTGTGTGTGTGTAGGTACCCACACATAAGTGTGTTTGTTTAGGTGTGTGTGTGTGTGTTTGTGTGTGTGTGTGTGTGTGTGTAGGTACCAACACATGTGTTTGTGTTTAAGCATAAGTGTGTGTGTGTGTGTGTGTGTGTGTGGGTGTATACATGGATAAGTTTGTTTGTGTGTGTGTGTGTGTGTAGGTACCCACACATAAGTGTGTTTGTTTAGGTGTGTGTGTTTGTGTGTGTGTGTAGGTACCAACACATAAGTGTTTGTGTTTAAGCATAAGCGTGTGTGTGTGTGTTTATATTTGGATGATGTTGATAAAGTGTGTGTTTACGCATAAGTGTGTTTGTGTGTGTGTGTGTGTGTGTTTGTGTGCGTTGCATTAGTCTGTGTTTGTGTGTGTGTGTTTGTGTGTGAGTTTATATTTAGACAATGTGGATATAGTTAATGTGTGTGTGTGTGTGTGAGTTTATATTTAGACAATGTGGATATAGTTAATGTGTGTGTGTGTGTGTGAGTTTATATTTAGACAATCTGGATATAGTTAATGTGTGTGTGTGTGTGTGTGTGTGTGTGAGTTTTTATTTAGACAATGTGGATATAGTTAATGTGTGTGTGTGTGTGTATTTAGATGATGTGGATGTGTGTGTTCAGTGATGATCCACTGATCCCTGACTGTAAACCCTTTAAGAACTCTCGAGAGTGAATCACTGCACAGACCTGAGATGTGTGATAAATGTCTTTCATTTCACACTCTGATCCAATAAAGTGTGTGTGTGTGTGTGTGTGTGTGTGTGTGTGTGTCAGTATGAATCTTAACTCCTCTGACACTTCACTAATCACACCTTCATCACATCACGTATCCTTTTAGCTAAACTCCGGTGAAGCTCTTTTACTCTCTCAGTCATGATTAATGTGATACAACAACAGACTAATAAATCCTCCATGTGTCTGCTGGAGGAACAGATCAACTCCAACATGAAACGGTTTAGAAAACACACACACACACACTTTGCAGTCGAAGTGTCAGGAATCCTCAAAAAACTGAATCAAATCATGTTGTTTTAAAAAGTACAAAATCAAATTGATTCAATTACCTTTTTCATTTTTTAGTGTAAGTGGCTAACACACACACACACTGACACACACACACACATCAATCTTGGCATTTTATTACATAAAATTCTATGTGCTTTTTAAGAATAGTAAAACCCTTTACTCGAGAAAGGTAAAGCTTTTGAAGCTAATGATGCTTCTGATGCTAACAATATTTTTAAAATGACTAGCAGGCTGTTAGCATCTTAGCATCTTCTTAGCATGTTTAAATCATTTCTTTATCGGTGTGTGATTGTCTAGGTTCTGAAAAATGTGATAATATTGATGTTGCGCGTGTATGACAAGCTAACAACTTAATGTGTTCGCCTAGCACTTTTAGCTAACTGGATAGTAGCTAGCTGCTGAAGCTTGTTAGCTGAAGATGAATTATATTAACTCTCTCTCTCAGCCTCTTTGTTTCTCTTTTTCTCTCTGTCTCTTTTGCTCTCTCTCTATCTGTCTCTCCCTCTGTCTGTCTGTCTGTCTGTCTGTCTCTCTCTCTTCTCTCCCTCTCTCTCTCTATGCTTCTCTCTCCCTCCATTTCTCTCTCTCTTTTTATCCCTCTTTCTCTCTTCCCCCCTCCTCTCTCTCTCTCTTTCTCTCTCTCCCTCCTTCCCCATCTCTCTCTCTCTCTCTCTCTCTCTCTCTCTCCCAGAAAACAGAAAATATGTACAGAGCAGGTTATAGGAAAATAATCAGCACTGATGCTTTACACCTCTGAGGTTCAGTATTTTTTCTTCCTTTTATTCCACAGCAATTTACAACAACAGAAATCATACTTTTTATCCATTTATAGCTACATGCGGTATAGCATTGTGAAATCTCATAGTTAATCTGTACAGTTAAAGCACTGACACTGGAGACTCCTTCCTTAAAATACAAACATCTCTTTATAGAAAACTGTGAAAACAGGATGCGGGAAAAATAAATCAACACCAATCAGGTGTCTTAAAATCACTAAAAATATATTTTCCGGCTTTCTTTTTCATCAGGAATCGTCACCGATGATCTGTACCCGATGTCACGTTGCTCCTGTGTGTCTCCACCGAAGCTCCGTGTGAAAACCGCTGAGCGTAGCTTGTTCAATAAAAGCTCTAAGAGATGAATTATTATTTATGAGCACACAGGAAGCTGCTCCTAATTCTTCATCATTACAACCTCGGGCTTCTGAATTTTAATAAGCCACTTCTGTTCCAGTTCACAGTCATTCTTTCCAAAGTGAATTACTTACAGCTTTTTTTTTTCTTCTCGGAGACACGGTTCTATCACGTCCATGCGTTTATATTCATCTGGTGAAATATGACACAGAGGAGGAATAAAAGACGCTGGAGACGTGAGCAGATTTTCACTGCATAGACTCGGAGACACGGAGACCGAGCTGTGTTCGTCGAGTTGAGATCTCTTTTATTTATTTATTTATTTATTTACATTATTTCATTAATTTTTCGTTTATATTTCAATTATATTTATTTTTCTTCATCAAATGAAGCAGTCTCTGGCAAAAGAATTTCTTCAGGATTTATAAAGTCTTCTCAAAATATTGTTAGGAAAGAAAGTGGTTTATTTCTATCCTGTTTTCATTGTCTGCTGTCTCACTTTATAAAATAAAAAAGCTTTGAGAATGTAGTAACATTTGAAAACACATAAACGACAACAAATACACACCCACGCAGATACACACACACACAATCTCTTTTCAGATAAACCTCAGGCGTAGATTTTAGGACGAAATGATAAACCCGAAGCCTTTCTTCTCCCCAGAGATCTCTACAGCGACAGTGTGTTAAGATCTGAGCTCGGCTTGAAGGTCAAACGCATCAAAGCCCCGTAAAAACCAACGGATGCTTTTCTTTTCATTAATCTGTGACTGCTGTAAATGTTTTATCCGTGAAGGCTATCCAGGATGTCGGACATGAGAGCTAAGTAAATTCATCTCTCATCAGCACGTACTATTAGGCAGCTATTAGGGATGAGACTCTCTCAGGAACAGGAAGTGACACGGGAAAAAGGGAACGAACGTAGGTTTGGGGTCTTTAATGTTAGCTGTGAGCGGAGGATGAAAGGCGGAAAGGTTTGTTTTGTGCTGAAAGAACAGCAGGAGGAGTTCAGAGGGTCGATTTGCCTTACTGTCAGGAACCACAGGGACAGTTCCCTGCCAGACCACCAGAGGGGTGACTGGCAGGTCATTCTTTGCAACCTGCTTTGGTGTTTGTGTATCCCCCACATTAGCCCTAATATCCTGGACTATATATAGGAGCCCTTGTGTACCTGTCTTTGTCGGTCATTGTTTGTTTGTTCGTCATTGTTAGTTTGTTCCTTGTCAATAAAGCAGTGTTTCGTTTTATCCTGCATATTGGTTTAGTACTCGGTGTGCAGGAGCTTGTACCACCATGGAGATCCAGGTTTGATCACCGCTTCAGGCGGGGTCTCCCAGATGTTACAGTTATATCACTGAAAGAACTTAATCCTGTACAAACGTCCTCAACATTCTGTACCATAGATCCATCCATATCAATATCCATACACATCTGCTCATTCTTCAAAGAATTTCACTGCATTCGCTTCATTTAAATATTACTAAACAATTTAATCCAGTCAAGTGTCACGTTTTCGGGGGGTGGGGGTGCAGCCAGTCAGACCCAAGTGCAGGATTAAAAACAGTCCTTGTTCTTATTAACTCAAATAACACAAACCACGCGAAGTAACATAAACATGACATGGAATAAACCAAACGCTGAAAACAAAAGCACAACCTGAATAAATCTATTAGAAACCAAGGAAACCGATCACAACGACGAACAACAACTTGACAAAGACTGACAGGAAAGGGCAGGTGTTAATAAGGCAACATGTTAGGAGTAATTGGAAACGGGTGACAAGACACATGACATTCATTAAAGGTATAGCGATACACCTGTAAGCACTCCCTCTGGTGGTCTGACAGGGAATTGATCCAGTAGTTCTTGATATCAAGTCACCCAAGTTTCTTTTGATTTTCTTCCTCCAAAGCTATGCTGAAGATAAACAACCATTTACAGCATACACCCTAATCCACTTACATTTATCTCATTTATACAACCAAGCAGTTAAGGGCCTTGGTCAGGGGTCCAGCAGTGGCAGCTTGGTGATCCAGAGATTCAAACTCACAACCTTCGGTAGTCACCTCATCCCACCACTTACGTTACTGAGATAAATCAATCTAATCTACTAAGCAAGGTACTAGCTAAGAACAAAACAAGACTAGTAAGAGTTTTTTTGTTTGTGATATCGGCACAAAAAGTGTTCACAAAGGGTTCAAAGAGTGAAACTTTTTGCCATATTCAGGTGATTTCAAACCAGTTCAATTCAATTCAATGTCTCAAAGCAGCTTTACAGAAGTATAGAAACATAGAGAAATGATAAAGTTTAAAGTTAAGTTACTGTTTATCCCTAACACTTGTCCCTAAGGAGAAGCCTGAGGCAGTCCTTTCTACAACCGCAACCAAGAGCTCTCAAGGGACTAATAGGGTTAGTGTAAGGGTTAAGGGCTAGGGTCAGTGTCATTTCTGAGTTTATTATAGACTTAAAACTAATTCCTTCCTGCCGAAAGCTGACAGATGCAACGGCAGTTCAGAGACGCTGTGATAGTCTCCAAGTGGTTCTATCCACAACAGTCCCCTGGGTCACAGGCTGTCCACGCAGATCTATCCCCAGCAAGAGATGGGCAGTTCAGAGACGCTGTGATAGTCTGCAAGTGGTTCTATCCACAACAGTCCCCTGGGTCACAAGCTGTCCACTGAGATCTATCCCCAGGAAGCTATGAGATGCCGACCAGGGGTAGAGCATCTGGATGGATCAGGCAGATCCGGAAAGAAGAAGAGTTCACACTGGAAACTCAGAACACTGATACCACGTAGCAGCAACTTGGAGCAGGAACTCAATTCACTTAGAAGCTAAAGAAAGTTCTTTGGTTGTTCTTTGAAGGAACTTTTATAAGTTGAATACAATGTAGAACCTTATAACAAATGGTATCCCTGTCTGGAAAGGACCTAAATAGTCCTTTAGGAAGCTAATTATCCAAGGAACACCTGAAGACCCTTCTTTTCTAAGAGTGTACCAAGTAACGGTACTGTGAACGAAAGAACAAAGGAATAAATAAATAAATAAATAAATCATAGAAATATGATGATTATTACACATTTTTCTTACAGGTGTAGAAACCTTGAGTCTACTTTAACTGTTAAACTCAGTTCAGATCCATCCAGATTCTCTACCCCTAGAGTCTTGTGGCCTGGAGTCTTGTGGCTTGGTGGTGCTTACTGCTGCTGTGGATAGATCTGCATGGACAGCCCATGACCCCGAGGACTGCTGTAGATAGAACCACATGGAGACGATCACTCCATCTTTAAACTGTCGTTGCATCTGTCAGCTTTCGGCAGGAAGGAATTAGTGCTAAGTCTATAATGACTTCAGAAACTACACTGACCTATTAGTTCCTCAAGAGCTCTTGGTTGCTGTAGAAAGGACATTATTTACAGTTACTTACAATTACTTACTGTCCAGTGTCACACAAATGAGGATGAGGTTCCCTTCTGAGCCTGGTTCCTCTCAAGGTTTCTCCCTCACATCATCACAGGGAGTTTTTTCTCACCACTGTCGCCTCAGGCTTCTCATTAGGGATAAATTTTAGAGATAAATAGTAACTTAATTTTAAACTTTATAATTTATTCTACGTGTCTATACTTCTGTAAAGCTGCTTTGAGACATTGTTAAAAGCAAATACAAATAAATGGAATTGAATTGAACATCAAATCTAGTATATACTCTGATATTTCTCCTTTCCAGCGCACAAATTTGCATTAATGGATTTTTTTTTCCCTTTATTGTCTGCACAAAACGTCCGATTTTGTCATTATGAATAGGATTATGTGCAATTTGAGAGCTCATTCCCCATCTCATAACGTTTAATCATCCCTCTGTTCCCTGCTCGCTGCCTTCTAAACATTTACATGGAACACAATTATAAAGCAATCTCCCAGATTGATCAATGCAATCACATCAAATCTTTCTGAGATCAGGATCCTGTAAATATTTGCAATTCAAACAACGGCTTTATCAAACCGGAGCTTATTTTTAATGTCCATCTTTAACTGGGAGAACAGCACGTCATCGTTTTTTAACGCCATTGCTGCTATAATAATGAATATACAGCTTACCAGTACTTCAGAAATGGACTTATGGGACATTTTCAATCAGTATAAAGAATCAAATGATTTTCTGGCTGTGAGTCTGATATAAAATGTGTGTTTTAGACATGTGTTTTTCCCTCTGTTGGAGAACCTTACACAGAAATTTACTGGTTGAAGATGAAATCTGAGCTGCTTTTTAGATGAACAAGCACTTGGAGAACATCTCAGAGAGCAGAAATGGGTTTGAGATCAATATTTACTTTGAAGATACAAAAACTTACCTGGATCTTTTCTATGAAAATATCGCCCCCAGTATTCTAAAGAAATCAGAAATCCTTCTGAAACACAACAAACTTTTAAAGTCCTGAGTGTGTACTTTCATACGAGCTTCATATTAACCTCCACTGTGGAGAGGAAAATGACCAAGACACTCAATCATCAACATAGATTGAAATATTTATTTAATCTCCTGAATAAATCCATGTTGATTAATCATAGTAGCGAAGCTGCATGAGACTGATGTGAATGTGTTTATCACATGATTGGTCATTTGCGAGTGCTGTATTTAATCACTGTAGGGGTTTGATCACACATTTTATTCAGGTATGGCTGAATGGATCAGATGATTAAAAATACAATGTGACATTGTTCAGATATAAAATATTCACATTTTGTATTTTCACTACTGGAACTGGTTTCTTCAAGAGGTTATTGGTTTCCATCTATCCTGCTTACAATACTGACCAGTCCACCAAGTCCCTTCTGAAAAAATAAAAAGCTTCTCTAGCACATGATGCTACCACCACCACGCTTCACTCTTGATTTTCTTTTTTTGTCCATTTCACCCAACCGTCCATCCATCCAAATATCCATCCATCCTCACTGTCCTTCCATTCATCCTCACTGCCCTTCCATCCATCCATCCATCCATCCATCCATCCATCCTCACCATCCATCCCTCCATCCATCCTGCCATCCATTCGCACCATCGTTCCATCCATCCAACTATCCATTCATCCATCCATCCTTCTATCCATCCAACTATCCATCCCTCCATCTTCACTGTCCATCCATCCATCCATCCTCACTGTCCTTCCATCCATCCTCACTGTCCTTCCATCCATCCATCCATCCATCCATCCATGCATCCTCACCCACCTTCCATCCATCCTCACCCACCTTCCATCCATCCAACTATCCATCCAACTATCCATCCATCCATTCGCACCATCTTTCCATCCATCCAACTATCCATTTATCCATCCATCCATCCATCCCTCCATCTTCACCGTCCTTACATCCATCCATCCATCCATCCATCTGCACTGCAGGGCATAGCCTATGGGACTGCCCGGTATCAAGCCCTCTGCCCTGGTCTGGGAAAGCTCTCTGGCTGGTCGAGGGGGTTCCTGAAGTCTTTCTACAAGTCTTTCCTCTTGCTGCTGTTGTCAGTTGATTGGGAATTGTAAGCTTAATGACTTAGTTTAATTAGTAATGGTTGAATTGTGGATTAACTTCATCAAAACTTGTTAGAATTCAATTTTCTTGCCTTAATTAATGTTTATTTTCACTGATTAATGATTCTTGTCATGAGTTCCTACTAATTGTTGTAGGTGGGGCGTTAATTAGTGGTACACAGTGGGAGTAAATATTGCTTCCGCTTTGGGTATGCATGCTAGTTAGCATCATGTACGCATCTTAATAATTTTCCTGCACTTACTGTTCATTATAGCTAATAATTGCTGAAAGCTTCGTTAAGATTGTTGTTGTGATGCACAACATTGTGTTTATCGAATTTTTACAAAAGTAGCACCAACATGTGTATGCTAATTTTGCCTCATGCTAAATGTATGTTGGTTTATTTATGACTAATCTGATTGTTTTTTTGTATAATTTGTAATATGAATAATGAATGAATGAATGGATGAATAAAGTATCTATCTATCTATCTATCTATCTATCTATCTATCTATCTATCTATCTATCTATCTATCTATCTAATTGAATAAGCGAGTGTAACCTGATGTCTGTTAATTCATGCTATGAGCTAGTGTGTTTGAGCGAAGAGTTTCTGCACTCTGTATCCACTATTTACTCATTTTAATTCTTTTTGCCACATTCTCATTTCTTATAGAGATTATTTCTGTTTCATTATTGCTTCATGTGAGGCTATTTGATACTTACATCGCAGCAGGAAACGGAGGGATGAGAAAGAAGGCCTTCCGATGTGTGTATGCTAATTTTGCCTCATGCTACTTTTGTTAAATAATGTAATAAATCCAGATTTTAATCATCTATGATGTCGTCGAGCTTCAGTGGTTATGAATCGAGATCTGATACACTTGCTTTTTTATAAAAACTAGCTTTGTGGTTGTCTTATGCTCAGTTATTTCTATCTGAATTAGCCTTAGCTAATAATAACAAAATAGCAAATCCAAAAACACAAGGACAATTCAAACAAACTGGAAAAGGTAGGTATAGTTATATATAGAGAATGGAATTCTTCCCTCTGATTGGACGAGACATCTGTCACTCAGGACATACAGAAAGTAGGAAATTGTGTTTCTAACTTTATTTCTTGTACATGTGTGGAGTTCTGCCTTCACTTTAAACCATTTTTTTTTCAGTGGTGCAACTTTAAATCTAAGAAAATAACAAACACATATATTTATATTTATAAGAAAATGGAGTTCATTCAGCTCTACTGTGAGGAAGGAGGTTCATATGGTGTGATGTTGGATATACTGATAGCGTATCATGGAGGAAAGATTAGTTTGCGATCTCTAAAAACACACCAGGAATGTTTGGAAGACAGAACTATTCCAGATGAAAGGATGTAAGGAGCGCTATAAGAGCAGAGCTGTGTTCATACACACACCAATCCACTTTCTACTGCTGCGGCTACTGCTGGACTTCCTGCAGATCCTGAGTGACAGATGTCTCGTCCAATCAGAGGGAAGAATTCCATTCACAAACTATACCTACCTCTTCCAGTTTGTTTGAATTGTCCTTGTGTTTCTGGATTTGTTATTTTATTTTGCACTTTTGCAAATTATGGGATGTTTTGTGGAGATTAATGATCTATAACCTCAATTAATTTCACTTCAGTTTTAGGTTTTAACACTTTGTGAGGGGTTGGGGGGGGGGGTACTTAAGCACAACAGTTTAAAGGTGTCTTTTATAACAGATAATCTTTCTGTTATCTGTCACTGAGCTGCAATTATTCTGAAGCTGGGTATTTTTCAATAAAATGGCCTCCGATGTCTGAAAAGCATGGCTTGAAAAAAATAAATGACGACGATTGCAGCAATTTGTCATCATTACGAAACAATTTAGTGAAATGATCTGTGCTTCTGAGGCATGCCCTTCATCAGAATCTGACTTTTCTTTGGAGGGAACTCATATTTTTGTGGACCTGAACTTATTTGTCCTCGGAGAGAAGGAAGAGAAAACAAGCTTGCCATTAATTCACAGCATTAATGAATAGCAGATGCGGATTCATGAATAAAAACATGGAGTCATTTTTCACCTCGATATTTCACCACACGTTTTTTTTTTTTTTTTTGCATATCCGCCCCTGCAGCTCTCAGCGACGCTCCTCAAAATCCGTCCTGCAGAGATCCAGGTCAGCTTGTGCAAATCTCTCCTCAGTGTTTCAGCTCTTATGGGGAAAAGCTGTGTTTCGCTGCGTACAGGAACGTTATTATGTGCTAATCAGATCCCAGCTACGAGCCTGAGGGTGTCATCTAATATCACGCCGCATTTAGTAACGAGTCGCTCTGGAGGAATAACAAAAATCACAGAATCACAGAGGAGACGTTAGAGGAGGACGTTATCCAGCTGAAGAACACGGCCGAGCGCGGCAGGGTGTAAACGATAGAGACTGTAGGATGTGGTGTAAAAACTAGTCGTAGCGAACATTGGATTGTATTTGAGATCACGTGAAAGATTCATTATGCTGTGAAATGTAGGCCTGGCTTTAACAAATATCGAATCGTGAGTGACAGTGACTTTGTATGTCTTTGAAGATTAGAATCGATAGCTCTTTTATGAACTTACGGAACGAGAAGACGGATAAAGGAGGATAAAGACGCTTCCTCATTAGCGCACCGTTTCTCTGTGATGTATAGAATCCATATAAATCCACGCTACTCCGCTCGGTAAAGTTAATTTATACAAAAGCAGGAAGAGTTTAAATCATCCTCAAAACCTGCCCCAGGTTCCGAAGCACCTGAAGTTCTCAGATACTGAGCTGTCAGAATGCTGTCTCCTGGAGCTCTGGGTCCAATCAGTGAGATGTGCAGGAGCGAGAGAGAGAAGAGAGACAGCAGAGGCGTGTGAATAAAGCAAGATGCCCCGTGATGGTAATTAGGGCACAGGAGGAAGCGGATTCGGAGCTTCAGCCGTGATTCGGGTCGGGGTCGGGGAGAGATCAGAGAAGGCATAGCTTTTACAGAGGAACTGGGAGAAACTGTCAGGCTGCAGGTCACACAGAATCCATGTGAATATGAGAGAAAGATAAATATGTAATAAAACACACACACACACACACATACCGGCTTAGATATACTTGTTTCAAATCCTCCAACCCTGATGCCTCCAAGGCTGCTTTTACAGCAAAGTGTTCAAGGTTACTGACACCATCATTTCTTTCCAGGAAACTGAGGCTTAGCATTCCTCAGAAAAGCTGCTCAAATGGTCAAACTGTCACAGTGACATCACCAGAGATAGGAATCAAACCAGCAGGAGGGCTGAAGATTTTCCCTACGGTACAAACATCCAGGATAAAACCACAACACAGGACAAAACAGACAAGGGATTTATTAAGGAAAGAAAGTGCTAAGAAACTAGAAAAAGCAACATAGAATAACTAGAAACCTAAGAGGGTGTCATGGTTAAAGTTGATGAAGGTAAGCGCAAATAAACAGGTATAAATAGGGCGTGTGATCAAAGGGAATATAGGGAACAGGTGAGGAGAAAAAAGGCAGGAAAAACAGAACAATGGCAAGCACATAAAACATCAACAGAAAGCATGTGACAGGGAGAAACATAAACAACAACACGGAAAAACTTTCCAGTGGTCTGGCAGGGAAATGTCCAATCTGTCCGTGACATCAAACGTGTCTTTTAGAAGTTTTAGAAGAACTACTGTAGGACAAACTCAACCCCTGGATTCCGGTACTGCAGGGTTTTCCTTACATCATCCATCATCCAGCACTGTATGATCACTCAAGGTGTTTCTTCTCCAAGCTCTCTCTCTCACACACACACACACACACACAATCACTCCATTCTGCTCAGCTCACTGTAGGAGAAAGTACGAGTCCAAGTTCCTGAACCGTGACCTTGAGATGAATCTGAAAAACAAATCCCCTACTTCTGATGTTACGGACTGAATAGAACCAAACTCAAAGGACATTTTCATTCAGTCTAAATAAACAAATGATGTTGTGTCTGTGAGTCTGATCTAAAACGAGTCTGTTTAGCTTTCAGTGTGTTTTATTCGTGTGTTTTTCCCTCTGTTGGAGAACCTTACACAGAATTTTACTGGTTGAAGATGAAATCTGAGCTGCTTTTTAGATGAACAAGCACTTGGAGAACATCTCAGAGAGCAGAAATGGGTTTGAGATCAACATTTACTCTGAAGATACAAAAATTTGCATGGGAAAAAATTAACCTTGAACTTTTCTATGAATAAGTAGCCTCAGTAGTCTAGAGAAAAACAGAAATCCTTCTGAAACATGACAAATTCTTAAAGTCCTGAGTGTCTACTTTCATATGAGCTTCATATTAACCTCCACTGTGGAGAGGAAAATGACCAAGACACTCAATCATCAACATGGACACAATAAAAACAGGACGAAATTACATTTTTTGGCCTCTGGGGATAAAGAGTTAAACATTCTTGCTAGTGAGCTATTACTGATAATGAGAATATCAATATCTTAAAATAACATTTTAGTGTATAATGTGTATATAGTGTGTGTTTGAAGCTCTCCTGCTCTGGCGCCAAAGCCCTAACCACACGATCCACCGTAACCACTGAAGGTCAGGGCTCTGTACTGAAAATCATTTCAGGAGAGAGAGAGAGAGAGAGAGAGAGAGAGAGAATTTATAAACAGATTTAGAAGCAGATCAATTTTCACTCTGGTTTGAACAGCAGATTTCTCCTTTAATCTCATTTTCAATCAAATCCATATCAATGCAACCATTAAAAATACACATCTAAAGGAAAAAACAAGCCTAATTGTATTGTTTATACACTCTAAATGTACTGAAAGAGTTAAATAAACACGGTTTATATATTATTCCATCTGTCCTGTAAGAATGTATGATTTCAAACCCACGCATTATTTATTTAATGTGAATATTTATCCTGTCTCTGTCTCATAAAGTATTATCTCTGTTACAAATATAAACTGTCAAAAACCCGCTTCATATACAGTAGAAGTGTCTTTGTTTTCATAACAAGCTTCATTCTGTGTGCAAAAAACGACTGCATATAATCGTCCCTAAAATTTCCCATCAGAGGACAGGAAACTGGTCATCAGTGTATGGCTTCTTTTATATAGATATACACCAATCAGGCATAACATTCTGAGCAGTGACCAGTGAAGTGAATAAGACTGATGATCTCCTCATCATGGCACCTGTTAGTGGGTGGGATATATTAGGCAGCAAGTGAACATTTTGTCCTCAAAGTTGATGTTAGAAGCAGGGTTAGAAGAGTAAGGATTTGAGCGAGTTTGACGAAGGCCCAAATTGCGATGGCTTAAGTCCTTTAAGTATCCTTTAAGTGGAGGCCCCACCTCACAACTTAGAGGACTTAAAGGATCTGCTGCTAACATCTTGGTGCCAGATACCACAGCACACCTTCAGGGATCTAGTGTAGTCCATACTGTACCTCGACGGGTCAGGGCTGTTTTGGCAGCAAAAGGGGGACCAACACAATATTAGGCAGGTGGTCATAATGTTATTCCTGATCGGTGTATGCTTTTTCTAACATTTGTTCTGTTACAAGTGCAGCAAGCTGAAAAACTTCTCGTCTATATTTTCGGTGACGAACGTGAAATTTCGATCTCATAATAAGTTATTTGTACATCGATACACGATGATCACAGCCCTGAATCCACAGAACTGCATCTTCAGTAAAAGTCCAGGGTTAGGACATGATCCCGAACACCGGATTATGGCGACAGATACTGGGACCACGTTCTTCGTAGTCTTTCTTCGTGTGACACACCTGGAAGAACTCGGGCTGTAATAATACAGAAATTCTGTGTGTCAAAACTTTAAGACGACAATAATGAAAAGCATGACCAAATGACTGTTAAAGAACAATAAGGAAAAGCGTTATTTACCGTGGAAGCTAACATGGATCCTCCAAACCAGACAGCGTATCTCTGCATGTGATGAGTGATCACCTGGACCTCCATCGGTTTCGGCTGGGAGAAGGAAACGAGGTAAGGTAACAAGAAACTTATTAAACAAACAGAAGTAACAGATAATAAAATAACAAGTGGTCGAGGTGGTTCTGGCCGAGGTGCTGGGACAAGAATTTACCTCAGAAAATCAGGAATACAATCTTATACATGTTCTACTAACTGAAGAGGAATACAGCATCCAAACAGGTTGCTTTATCAATGGTTTGTAGCATCAAGGCTTGAGAGTGAAGCTGAGATACCTCCAGATTTGAATATACATGTAGCTTCAGGTGCAAATGTAGTTGACTGCTGAAAACCAGTGGACTTGAAAGCAAAGAAAGCCATGCTGGACCAATGTTCAGTATTCAGAGGCATGATAAAGAAAATTAAAGACTGTACCAACAGCTCAAAACACACACTGGGTCACTTTTTACAAGAGAATTTGCTCCAAGCCCAGGAAATTCAACAGCCTTCCCAACTGAGGCAATTTTCACCAGGAAATGATGTCTCTGTATGACTTCTGACCTGCAGCTAAAAATTTACTTGACATGTGGAAGGGACCTTTCAAGGTTACATGACAGGTTGGGTGACTATAATGGTTGAGAGAAGGAAAGAGCAAATGTATCTCCTCTTTTAATAGCTTTTCTTAACCAGTGAAAAAAAACATGGGGTGGTGATGGTGGAAGCAGAGAGATATGAGGTAAGATCAGACTGTAACAAAATCCTGCTCCAATACCATTTCTATTTCTAACTGCCCCAGAGAGAAGAGACTAGTGGTTTCCCAATTATAGGCTGATTTTTTTCAGACCTGTTCTTCTCTGCCTGGTTGGTCATGCAGACCTCAGAACACCGCCACTTTGAGACTCCTTCTGGCATCATTTTGTAGAGCCACCCATTACCTGAACCCTTGAGAAAAGAAATGGGAATAAATCTGGAGAGATGGTGTAATAGAGGACTCATACAGTGACTGGAACAGCTTCAGTGTAATTGTGCAGAAGAAGGATGGAGCAGTCATTTTCTGCATGGATTACCAATGTTCTCAATTGATGCTCCTGGATTTGGATCCTTTTTCATCCCAGGATATGACCAATGCCTATTTTGCTGACTCTCTGGAGGCCACATCCAATGAGAAATCAACTTCCTGTTCAGTTTATACCAATTCATTACACATAGGTTTGGGCTCCAGGAGACCAGGCAAGCAACTAACCCAGTGGAGTGTACAATTGGATGGTATGGTATCGGGGTTTTCACTTGAATCTTTGCCCTACCAATCAATATGATGGCAGCAATTACATCCTGCCTACAGTCCAAGGCCACAAACTAGGTGAGATATTTCCTGGTGCTAGCAAGCTATCGTCTTGGGATCTCAACAAAAAAATTACCACCAGATCCAGTGAACAATGTACTGCGAACTGACCCTGTGGTTGTTGTTCTTTCAGCTACTCCCTGTTGGGGGTCAACACAGCGGATCATTTGGTCCACATGTTTCAGCACAGGTTTTACGCGGGATGCCCTTCCTGACGCAACCCTTCCATTTTATCTGGGCTTGGGTGCATCACTGTGAGTTAACTCTTCAGTGGCTGAGTTAGCTCCCTGCCCAGGAATCAAACCCAGGCCGTGGCAATGAGAACATGGGATCCTGCTGCTGGACCACCAGAAGGCCCTAGTACCAACTGACCCTAATGACTATTAAATTTTTTGCTTTATTCTGCATACCGATGACCAGAATATTTTTGTCCCAGACTGTACAGGTATATGTTTGTCACCAGGTGCTGTACATCATCTGGAAGTTCTTTGCATGCTAGCTCAAATACAGCACTAATCAAAATGGAATTTCTGCTCCTTTTTTCTTATAACTCCTTGGATAATGCCCCAGTGCAGTAGCACCCTTGCTTAGAGGATACTAACCCACAGATTGGTGTCTGGCTGTGGTGGTTAAAGTTCAAGTACTTTGCCCTGTTACCTGGTGGTGAAGGAATATAACAAGTGAGGGATGAACAGCAAGAGAGGGATTTGCAGGGGTAAGAGGAGTAATGGCTAATGTGTGATGCCTGTTTCTCTGATGTGTGATGCCTGGACCCTGTTTCTCTCACTTGATTCGGATAGAAATCACATATTCAGTAAACCATAAAAGCTCAAGCTTGAAAAAGACCCAGGGTCTGCTCGGTTCTCTGGGTTGAATTTGGTCAGTCATCTCATGTGAAGCTGTCATGGTGCAAAGCTAGAACTAAACAAAGTAGCCAGTGGGTGGTAGCCCATGGGAGAGTAGGATAAAGAGAAAAAGTTTGTCCAAGGGTGTTAGCAAAACCTTTTATAGTTAGCATGCTAAAATGGTTGAAATGAAATGAAAGCTAGCATTGCTTCACCAAGCAGCAAACTGGATTTCATGCCTAGCTTCCTTCCTTTATTTGTCAGCTCTGTTATCATGCAGGATTTCATGCAGTGCTAACTTCCATTTAGTTGAAGCAAGCTGCCCTTTTAGTTTTGATGTATTACACGCAGAAATGCTAACCTTTATCCGGCCTCCGCTGAGCTCCTCGCTGAGTCGGAGTCTGGCATCGACTACACGCTTCAGATCCCTTTGTAGCCGTCGACCAAAGTCCCTGAACATAGTGGATCCTCCAGACAGTACTATATTCTAACACACACATTCATTAAAAGATTGAAGATTCTGGATTTAGCATTACTAAACGTAGAAAGTTATTAAATGTACATTATTAAACTGATTTAAACCATCAATAATATTTGTTTTTGTTATTCTAAAGTCATATCATATCATATCATATGATATCAATGTGCAATCGCTCAAGGCCCTCCTCTTTTCAAAGGCCATGCTTACTCTGAATTATCTTTTATTAGCAACAGAAATTGCACCTCTGAGATTAAGATACAATTCTGCTATTAGCAGGAGAACTCATTTAGGCCTCATTAGCTCATATTTATATTCACCGTATACACTGTTCTTTGCACAAAGTGTCAATTTCATATCTGCACTCACTGTATACACTGTTATTTGCACAGAGTCGGTCTACATGTTGTTTGTCTGCTCTGTCTTGTCTTGTCATCCTGTGCACTTCTGTTGTATGTCTAGTTTATTTCTTGCACCTTAAGTATAGTTTAGTTTTATCTCTGTGTTTAGCTCTATGTTTGTCTGCGTCACTGTACTTTGTCTGTGTTCTGTGTAGCACCTCTGGTCTAGGAGGAACGTTGTTTCACTTCACTGTGTACTGCATCAGCTATATATGGTTGAAGTGACAATAAAGCTTCTTGGACTTTTTTTTTACTTTGACTAGCTGCTGAGAGTCTTAAATAAAGGAAGATATTTTTTCACGGCAAAAGAAAGCATCAGCTATGAAGAAAACATGGCAAATTTGTCTGATTGTGCACAATTGTCATGATACATGGTGGAAGAAGGATGCAAGCCAAAATTTGTTTTTATTTACAGTGCAGAACAAACCCAAATTGAGGCTGTGAAGTGGTCAATACATCCAAAACTGGAGCTAGACGAGGCTTGACCAACAAACGGGTATCAAATAGAATCTAGGCAACAAACTGGTCACACAAAGGGGCTTAAAACATGGAACTATTTATTGCACAAATAAACACAAAAAATGTGGTTCCCTCTGGTGGTCTGGAGGGGAAGTGCCCTAGATATCTATTTCTTCAGCTTAGCTATCCTCATACTAGCATATTTCTGAGAATTTCACTTTTTTATTAAAAGCTTATTCAGAAAATCAGCAAGATGAAGCTTGAAAACTAACATACAGAGTCTTACTAAGGTGTCTGACCACCACGAAAGCACGTCCATTACATTTTACATTTCTGACATTTGGCAGACATCTTTATCCACAGTGACTTACAATTTTTTATCTCATTTTATACAGCTAAGCAATTGTGGTAGCTTAGTGGTTAAGGTGTTGGGCTACTGATTGGATGTTGATGAGGTCAAATCCCAGGTCCGCCAATCTGCCACTAGGGGGCCCTTAACCCTCAATTGCTCAGTTGTATAAAAAATGAGATAAATTGTAAGTCACTCTGGATACGGGAGTGTGCCAAATGCCAGAAATGTAAAGGTAAAAATGAAGGGTCAAGGGCCCAGCAGTGGCACAACCTTCCAATCATTAGTCCAGCACCTTCACCACATCCGGAGTGATGAACACCCTTCTTCCAAAAAGTTGTTCCCTCAGCTGGTGCTGTAATGACGACGTTAGAGACCGCTGTCTAACATGATGCTCCAAAATCCCCCAAAGGAGATCAATATGGATAAATGATTTAATTGGGTTGGGCACAGCAGTGTTTCACATCCGCGCTACTGTTTCAAATCCTACGCCTTCATGTTGCATAATTGCTTTGAGAGCTCATGAGCGTATTTGCGTCAGTATTAAGTCGGAAAATGTTTTTAGAGAGAAGACTGGATGCCGAGATATTCTTTCAAATCAACCCGACTCTTTCCCTGGCCTCTATTCACAGTCCAAATGTTTTCCTATTCACTTCACATGCAAATCAAATGAGCTCTTTTAATCCTTGCCACTTCTAATTACCAGCTTCCCAAATTGGATTTTGTCAAAGCTTTGTGAGCTTTGTTTACCCATACACACACACACACACACAAACATACACACACACACACACACAATGCATACTGAAAAACAATGAACTCATATCTGCTGCAGAAATATTTAGGTTTATTCCTGCTAAATGTCACATTGGTGTTTTTTCCTCAGGTGCAGCCTCAGAGGGAAGGATTTGGTTGTTGTGTAAGTTACTGAGTGTCTAGAAGAGAGTCTGGTGGATCAACAGTGACCTCTAGCTGAGGAACCAGAACAGAAACATACGGCTCAGCTTCGGTAATAATGCTCTTTCACTTATAAGGGAAGAAAATACAATCATTTAAAACAACTTAGTTGTGCCTACTAGTAGAGATGAGATGATGTCTGGAAAGTCTACTAAACAATCCATAAATCTCATACACCGACCAGGCATAACATTATGACCACCTGCCTAATATTGTGTTGGTGCTGCCAAAACATCCCTGATCCATCATGCACTGTGTATTCTGACAGAACCAGCATTAACTTCTTCAGCAGTTTGAGCAACAGTAGCTCGTCTGTTGGATCGGATCACACGGGCCGGCCTTCGCGCCCCACAATTATCAATGAGTCTTGACCACCCATGACCCTGTCGCTGGTTCACCACTGTTCCTTCCTTGGACCACTTTTGATAGATACTGACCACTGCGGTCCGGGAACACCCCACAAGAGCTGCAGTTTTGGAGATGCTCTGATCCAGTGGTCTAGCCATCACAATTTGGCCCTTCGTCAAACTCGCTCAAATCCTTACACTTGTCCATTTTTCCTGCTTCTAACATCAACTTTGAGGACAAAATGTTCACTTGCTGCCTAATATATCCCACCCACTAACAGGAGATCATCAGTCTTATTCACTTCACCTCTCACTGCTCACAATGTTATGGCTGATCGGTGTAAATTATAGAGAGTGGGTATGCGTCTTAGATATTAAGAGTATTCTGGATGGTAGACAACAATATAATATACCACAGATCTCAAATCTGTAAAACGCTTTTAGAATAAAAAATTTCATCTAAAATGTATTCCTAATCAGCAAGTCCTAGGCCACGGTGGTGAGGAAAAACTCCCTGAGACTTCATGAGGAAGAAACCTCCAGAGGAACCAGACTCAAAAGGGAACCTCGTCCTCATCCTCATTTGGGTGACACCAGATAGTGAGATTATAAATAATGTCTTTTCTACAGCTGTATATAGTCAGATAGATAGATAGATAGATAGATAGATAGATAGATAGATAGATAGATAGATAGATAGATAGATAGATAGATAGATAGATAGCAGTAACTCTGCTTCACCCATCACTGTTGATTATTTCTCTATAACAGCATGACACGAAGCGTTTCATTCCATCAATAATCTACAAATACTTGTGATGTCAACGTTCTGTACCTTGTAAAGAGGTCTTCTCACGTCTATGGGACAGCTCTGAATGACCTCATCCACCACGTCTGAAATGGGATCCATGAAATCCGGGTTAGCAAACTGCGAAAAAAAAAACAACTAAATGTTTATTTCAGGTGAGAAACTAAAAAGAGGTAAGGTCAGGAGCTAGCATAAAAAGAAAATAACTCAAATAAATCATTTTAAAAATAAATAATAATAATTGAGGGCTAAATAATAAATCAGCCTTGACTGATGTTGATTATCTAATTTATTCAAAACACACTGAAAAAAGAAAAGAAATAGACCTAGGATTGGGATTGTACTGATATATCATATGAATACTTTTAAAAAATTACAGTTTAATAATAAAATAATTGACCAAACTACACCGATTTTTCCCACCATGTCAATAATATTCTGTTCACATTTATGACATAATCCCAATGAAGTCCATTCAGTATTCAAAGGTAGGGTGTGGTTGGGGGGGGCGGTGGATACTTTTGCAACTCCAGAGCACTAAATCACCTCTGGATGGAAGAAAATCTCCGGTCCGAGGAAGCGCTCATATCCTACGTCTATGTGAAACTCATTTTTGGTGATGGTGTTGATGCCTTTGTATTTCTTGATCCATTTCCCGGGGTCTGTGTCGTACTTCGTGAACTCTTTCACAATGTCTGGGCAGATGTAGCAGAACCTCTCCTGAAGGTGAACACAAAAACAGCAGACACGTGATACAGCGAATAAAACTCATTCAGCCTGGTTAATTTCCTTCACTCACACTTCCACTGTGGTCTTTAAAAAGCCCTGTGATTGGCTGAAATAGTGGGCATGAACATGTTTACAGACAAATTCTTTCAAACTCATAACATCACGGCGTTCTCAGTTCTGATTGGTCCAAAAGTGTTGATTCATCTTCTAGAACAGCAATAGTAGAAAACGACTTACATTTTTATCTCATTTTATATACCTGAACAGTTGAGGGCCTTGCTCAGGGCCTTGCTCTGATCAGTAGCCCAATGCCTTTACCAGTAAGCTCACATCCACAAATTCAAGCCGATTCCCATACTCTCATCCTGAAGCCAACATCTGGATCCCTGTAACCTATTATCTAAGATCTTATTCCACTCATACGATCACACTAACAGATTTTATGAGAAAATCTGGAGAATTGTTGTTGTTGTTGTTGTGGAATGGCAGGAAAGAAAAATGATGATGAACATGAGAGTGAATATTCACCTTGACTGCCTTTGCGGTCTCCAGAGACTGTTCAGGAGGAATCCCGACCTCTCTCTCTCTGAGGAGCTGCTGGATGAAGTAGGTGATGTCTCGGCCTGCTATAGGGATGTGCTTTATACAGCTCCCGATCACGTAGCCCTCGGCCTGGAGACCGACACAGAATCTACTGATAACTGAAAAGAAAACTCAAAAAACTGAGTAAACCTGTGGAAGCAGGATGCTGACGAGGTTAAACTGCATTCAGAATGACACCAAATACAAATACAGTAGAACCTTGGCCTACAAATTTAATGTGTTCTGGAGGCGAGTTCTTAAGGTGACAGTTTGTATTGGGAAACAAATTTTCCCATCAGAAATAATGTAAATGCAGATAATCCGTTCCAGCCTCCCAAAAATATGACCAATATTCCCAATATGAAGCGTATGGAAACTGTATGGCTGCTTACAAAGAACTGACCCAAGCCAAGCATTCCATGTCAAGGCTCCTCACAGGAAGTCGTGCCACCAAGCTTGGGCTAAAAATAGAACAGACCGCCCACACCACCAATCTGTCAACAAAAAAACACCCGAAAAATCACCTAGCTTTAGAACGCATGCTGAAGGAAACGTTGGTATCGTGGGTTGACTCTTTTCTAACAGCTTTCACTGAATGTAAAAAATTCGTAAACTCACTTCAGTTGGCTTTGCGTGGCTTTCCACTGACTCCTGGACGTACGCGCAACTTAGCCAGCATTCGGTTCGGTTCGTATGCTAAAAATACTCCTTATGCCGATGCAAAATTTCAATTCTTAAAGCGAAAATTCCTAAGGGAGGGCATTCGTACGCAGAGGTTACACTGTACACAGTTTTTGTTACTCAGATAATGAAGTCTGATAAACGAGAGAGCAGACATGCAGCTTGCAAGAAAAAGTCCTGCCCTGACATCCTTCATCCTTCATCCTCACTGCCTGCCTGCTCCGAGTCACTGAGGTTTCATTAGTCTCGTGTTTACGTCTTGAAAACAAAACCTGTGAGAAAATCTGGCTGAAAGGTAGAAACAATAACAGGTAGAAAATAATAGCTGCATAAACAGGATTAAAAAACAATCCTCCGTTTGTACGTCTGTAGTGAGAACGGTTCTGAACCGGAGAGACCTAGCTGAGCTTGAGGAACTACAGGGATTAGGCCACACCCACTTTCATGAATATTCACGAATATGAATATTCAGAGCGCTACAAGGTTGTATTACACTCCAGGATTATAATATAAACACTATTTATACCATTAAACAACAGAAAAATACGGATGAACGTTAAATATGTATATTAAACAATTTCTCAGTAATTAATGAGTTCAACTTTTATACAAAAATTCTGCCGTTAATTATAAAATAAATATGATGTGTGCTAAAAGAGCCTTATTAAAGGTAAAGACGTTGTCTTTCATTATTTCTAGATGCTTTCTATTAAAACAAAATGTTATAGCATCTCAGTTTACTTGTTAAAATTTCCTCAGGACTGTTTTTAGAGTGATTCATTAAAAAATTAAATTATTTCGCAGATAACAAAGGTCAAAAAAATGGTAGCTAACAAGCTTCTGTTAGCCTTTATACACTGTTAATACACATGAATATTTTCTTTAATTATAAGACTTTAAGAGTAACGTCTTTTCTACGTCTTTACATAAAGCAGCTTTATTACAGCACACTGATGTGTTCATATATTAAAAAATAATTATAAAAATAAAAGGTGGTGTACCACAGGTATGGCATGCGTGACTCCGTCCCCACTGTCAATGACGATTCCTGTTAGCGTCCGCTGTCCCACCTGCCTGGACGTCCACGAGGCCGCTAGAGCCAGAACGGCCTGCAGATGTGATAAAGTTTAGAGAATCTGTGATAAAGTTTAGAGAATCAGATTCCTAATAATTAAAATGCACATATTTATTTTAAAAAATATGAAAAGATTTTATCAACACGTTCTTGCTGCTTGTCTCACATTCGACTTAAAACATCACGACAGGAAAAACACTAAAAAAATACATAAATTTTTTAAAAATTCTACTTTAAATGATGGAAAAGATCACTCTTAGCTTTAAACACTATCACTTCAGCAATAAACTCTAAAATATTCATCTCTATACGTGTTATTTAAACGTTAAGACTCTTTTCCAGTCATTAAATTTACTGTAAAATGTATTAGTTAGGAGATCTGGAGTATTTTGAAGCACTTTTACCTGGACGGCGATGTAAAGGCCTGGAATGTTGAAGGTTTCAAACATGATCTCGGCTAAATACTCTCTGTTCTCCGGTGTGTTCAGAGGAGGTTCTGTCTGATTGAAATAAAAAGGAAGAGAGAATAAAAAACAGGAAAAAATCCTTAATACAGAAACATGAAACGTTTTAGCCACTTTATTAGGAAATGCTCAATTGGTCCCAACATCTCTCAGGGTAAGAGGTAGGTATACATCAAGACTCTTCTCTGTTCTTGCACCGAGGTGGTGGAATGAACTATGTCTATTTGTGTTTCTTAAATAAACCCCGTGAATAGATTTTTCCCCCTTCTGCCTCTGCAGGATTATTACATGAATATAGATTTCTCTCTATTTAAAACTTGTCCATGACCTTCAGATTTGAGGTGGATTTGACCTTGATGTTACACTGGAAAATTCAGCATATGAATTTAATCGGTTCTCGAGGTGAGTTCTTAAGATGAAAATCTGTATTGTGAAACAAACTTTCCCATAAGACATAATGTAAATATGACCAAAAATATGACCAATATTCCCAATACGAAGCGAATGTAAACTGTATGGCTGCTTACAAAGAACTGACCCAAGCCAAGCATTCCACTTTTCACTACAGCTTTCACTGACTGAAAAACATTCATAAACTCCCTTGGGTTGGCTTTTCAATGACGCTAACAAGTTTGAACGGCTCCTGGACGTAGACGCAACTCAGTTCGGTTCGTTTGTATGCCGAAAATGCTTCGTATGCCAATGCTAATTGCTTGCAAAATTTTAATTCTTAAGGTGAACATTCGTGAGGGAGGGCATTCACATGCCCATGCACATGTTCCACTGTATAATCATATGTACAGCATCAAGCTTCATTTCCTGCACGCTTTCATGTGAAGTCATTAACGTGTGTGAGAAAGACGTCAGAGCTCTCACCACAAGGAAGTTGTGATCTTCTGGCTCAGCTCGCAGGTATTTAAAAATAATCTGCTCCATGAACTTCTCCATCAGATCCCAGTCCTCGATGATACCGTGCCTGATGGGCCACTAGAACACACACACACACACACACACACACACACACATTGATTGTTATTCCTAAAACTACAAGGTTAATTAAAGATCCTGTAAAAAGCACTGGTATTTGAACCCTTTCTGATGAGAAAACACTTCACTGTACAATTCTACTGTTGACTGATTAAATTAATTAGGCGTCGTTATTCGGTTCCTGTTGTCATAGTAACAGGAAGGCGGTCATGTTTATATTTATCGATCCAACATCTCCATACAGGCTGCTGCAACACTTCCACTTTTATCTCTTTATCTCTGATCGTCTCTTATCAGATCCATGAGATGATTCATAAAAATGCATGGAAAAAATTTGAATATAAATAAATAAATAGTTCTAACATCACCTTGGTTGCGTAGTTGGGTTTGTCGATCGCTTCGTCACCAATGAAGAAATCCAGATCATCCACTCCCTTCATGAGGCGTCTCTGAGCCTGGTCTCCAACTCCAGCTGTCTCTCGGATGCCGATGCCTGTGTGTGTGTGTGTGTGATGAAACATTAGACAGCATACAGTATTCTTATAGAACACACATCTATCACACTTCTCCCATGCAGCTTTCTTCCATTCACGTGTGTGGAACATCGAATCATGATTTGAATCGAATCCTGTTTTTTATCAAAACGTGATTTGAATCAAACTGTGATTTGAATCAAATCGTGATTTGAAACAAATCGAGTCGTGACTTGAATCAAATCATGATTTCAATCAAATTTTTTATATGAATAGAATCGAATCATGATTTGAATCAAACTGAGATTTGAATCGAATCGTGATTTGAATCGAATTGTTATATGAATAGAATTGAATCATGATTTGAATCAAACTGAGATTTGAATCGAATCGTGATTTGAATCGAATTGTTATATGAATAGAATAGAATCGTGATTTGAATCAAACTGAGATTTGAATCGAACCGTGATTTCAACCAAATTGTTATATGAATAGAATAGAATCATGATTTGAATCAAACTGAGATTTGAATCGAATCGTGATTTGAATCGAATCATGATTTGAATTAGACAGTGATTTGAATCAAACTGAGATTTGAATCGAATCGTGATTTGAATTGAAGCGTGATTTGAATCGAATCGTGATTTGAATCGAATCATGATTTGAATTAGATCATGATTTGAATCAAATTGTAATTTGAATCGAATCGAGAATTGAATAAAATCATGACTTGAATCAAATCGTGATTTCAATCAAATTGTTATATGAATAGAATAGAATCGTGATTTGAATCAAACTGAGATTTGAATCGAATCGTGATTTGAATCGAATCGTGATTTGAATTAGATTGTGATTTGAATTGAATCGTGATTTGAATTGAATCGTGATTTGAATTAGATCATGATTTGAATCAAATTGTGATTTGAATCGAATCGAATCGTGAATTGAATCAAATCATGACTTGAATCAAATCGTGATTTCAATCAAATTGTTATATGAATCGAATCAAATCGTGATTTGAATCAAACTGAGATTCGATTCAAATCGTGATTTGAATCGAATCATGATTTGAATTGAATCGTGAATTAGATCATGACTTGAATCAAATCGTGATTTCAATCAAATTGTTATATGAATAGAATCGAATTGTGATTTGAATTAAATCATGATTTGAATCAAACTGAGATTTGATTCAAATCGTGATTTGAATCGAATCGCGATTTGAATCGAATCGTGATTTGAATCGAATCGTGAATTGAATTAGATCATGACAAATCAAATCGTGATTTCAATCAAATTGTTATATGACTAGAATCGAATTGTGATTTGAATCAAATGGTGATTTGAATCTAATTGAATCTCCTAATATTAATTAATATTAATGGAAGGAACGGGTCAAAGCATAAAAATTTGCACTGACTTCATTAAACTCCTTAAACATCCTAGAAACGGTTAGATATGGATTGAAATTCCTTACTCTCCTCTCCTTACTCTTCTCTCCTTATTCTTCTCTCCTTACTCTTCTCTCCTTATTCTTCTCTCCTTACTCTCCTCTCCTTACTCTTCTCTCCTTATTCTTCTCTCCTTATTCTTCTCTCCTTACTCTTCTCTCCTTATTCTTCTCTCCTTACTCTTCTCTCCTTATTCTTCTCTCCTTACTCTTCTCTCCTTATTCTTCTCTCCTTATTCTCCTCTCCTTATTCTTCTCTCCTTATTCTTCTCTCCTTACTCTTCTCTCCTTATTCTTCTCTCCTTACTCTTCTCTCCTTATTCTCCTCTCCTTACTCTTCTCTCCTTATTCTTCTCTCCTTACTCTTCTCTCCTTATTCTTCTCTCCTTACTCTTCTCTCCTTATTCTTCTCTCCTTACTCTTCTCTCCTTATTCTTCTCTCCTTACTCTTCTCTCCTTATTCTTCTCTCCTTACTCTTCTCTCCTTATTCTTCTCTCCTTATTCTCCTCTCCTTATTCTTCTCTCCTTATTCTTCTCTCCTTACTCTTCTCTCCTTATTCTTCTCTCCTTACTCTCCTCTCCTTACTCTTCTCTCCTTATTCTCCTCTCCTTACTCTTCTCTCCTTATTCTCCTCTCCTTACTCTTCTCTCCTTACTCTTCTCTCCTTATTCTTCTCTCCTTACTCTTCTCTCCTTACTCTTCTCTCCTTACTCTTCTCTCCTTACTCTTCTCTCCTTATTCTTCTCTCCTTATTCTTCTCTCCTTATTCTTCTCTCCTTACTCTTCTCTCCTTATTCTTCTCTCCTTACTCTTCTCTCCTTATTCTTCTCTCCTTACTCTTCTCTCCTTATTCTCCTCTCCTTACTCTTCTCTCCTTATTCTCCTCTCCTTACTCTTCTATCCTTACTCTTCTATCCTTACTCTTCTCTACACTATATAAATATTTATAGTTCTGTTTGGATTTTTACCCACACTGAAATCTCTCTTTAACCCAAAATCACGAGGTCAATCTGAGCAGCGTTCTACTGTACGGCCGCTTTAAATAGCGCTTCCCTACGGCATCGTTTAATTATAAACCCGACCTAAATATCTAAAAGTATATCACAGGAAAAGGAAAACGAGTGAACGTTTAAAGACTATGAGGTACTTACAGGATGGCATGATGAACTGTGGCTCGGTGTTTCCAGCATAGCCGATCTTCGTGTAGCTGAAACATAGGACATTCATACTAATTCCACTGCTCGCAACCTTGGGGTAACCATGGACAATCAGCTGTCCTTTTCCTCCCATGTCACACGCTCATGTGGGTTTCTTCTGTACAACATCATTTCTATCCACACAGGCTGCTCAGCTGCTTGTTCAGTCTCTGGTCATTTCGAGACTGGACTACTGCAGCTCTCTACTGTCAGGTCTACCTCTGAACGCAATTCTTCCACTGCAAATGATTCAAAATGCAGCTGAGTGACTTGTTTTCAACCTGCCTAAGTTCTCCCACACCACCCCACTGCTGCATTCCCTACACTGGCTTCCTGTAGCTGCATCAGATTCAAAACACTGACACTTGCCCACAAAGCCAAGAATGGACCAGCTCCATCTTACCTCAAAGCTCTTATTACTCCTCACACCTCAGGTCCACTAGCACTACTCGACTGGTCCCACCATCTCTCAGGGTAAGAGGTAGGTGTACATCTAGACTCTTCTCTGTTCTGGCACCGAGATGGTGGAATGAACTTCCCCTTAGACGTCCAGACAGCTGAGACACTGACCGTGGATGAAGACCTACCTCTTCCTGAAACACTGTTTGTTTTATGTAATAAAACACATATATTTCCTCCCAATACAGTTTTTTCGGCTGATGGGATCCTAAGTCTGTGACCTTGATAGAGATTTCAAAGTACTTTTATATGTTGCTCTGGATAAGAATGTCTCCCAAATGCCAAAAACTAAAATGTACTACTACTGCTACTACTACTACTACTAATAATAATAATAATAATAACAATAATAATAACAGAACTTCTTGGAATAGTAAAAGATCCTGGACTTGGTGCAGTAGGTATAATAAATAGGATATATATGGTATACCTGCCTAATATTGTGTTGGTCCCCCTTTTTGGTGCCAGAACAGTCCTGACCCGTCCTGCACTGTGTATTCTGACCCCTTTCTATCAGAACCAGCATAAACTTCTTCAGCAATTTAAGCAACAGTAGCTCGTCTGTTGGATCGGATCACACGGGCCAGTCTTCTCTCCCCAGATGCATCAATGAGCCTTGACCGCCCATGACCCTGTCACCGGTTCACCACTGTTCCTTCCTTGGACCACTTTTGATAGATACTGACCACTGCAGACCGGGAACACCCCACAAGAGCTGCAGTTTTGGAGATGCTCTGATCCAGTGGTCTAGCCATCACAATTCAGGCCTTTTGGTTAAACTCAACCTAGCACTTGTCTGCTTGCTGCTCGCTCCAGGTGAAGTTTATCTAAAAACACTTCAGTCCTCAAGATGAGGAACGATTCAGACAAGTCTCCTCTGACGAGACAAAAGCGTTCATTTATTAAATGTTTTTACGTCTTTTTTAACTTTTGTGTGTGTTTTACAGCTATAAGTGTGACTGGGAGAAATGTTCAGAATGCTAGGTAACTGAGACACGCCCCTCTTTTACTGAAACTCCACCCCCATATCATATGCTCAGCTTCTGAATATGCAGTAAGTCTGAATATCTCACATCCTCACTATGAGCAGAGCGAAACTCAACCCTGAATACAACCCAGAATAAGGTGTAACACCAGACAGGTGTGTGTGTGTGTGTTACCCCAACTCACCCAGTCCCATAGTCGATGACACACGGAGGTAAAGGAACTGCCATGTCCTGACACTCTGGAGATAAAACACACACACACACCATCACATTTTAACACTGATGCACTTTTAAATTAACACACACCATCATCTTTTCAAACTGACACACATTTCAGCTAACACACACACACACACACACCATCACTCTGCCACACTGACATACTTTTAGACTAACACACACACACACACATCTTCTCACACTGACGCACTTTTAAACTAACACACACACATCTTTTATTCTCTTTTCACACTGACGTACTTTTAAACTAAAACAAACACACACACACAAACACACACATCATCATCATCATCATCATTTCACACTGACGCACTTTTAAACTAAAACAAACACACACACAAACACACACACACATCATCATCATCATCATCATTTCACACTGACGCACTTTTAAACAAACACACACACAAACACACACACACATCATCATCATCATCATCATTTCACACTGACGCACTTTTAAACTAACATACACACACACACACACACACACACACCATCTTTTTTCTCTTTTCACACTGACACACATTTCAGCTAACACTCACACACCATCACTTTGCCACACACACACACACACACACACTGTGTTAATCAGTACCTTGTACAGAGATGGCTGTAGCGCCGGTTTATGGCTCGCGCACTGTCTCTTGTCTCTCTTCTCTTTTTTCCATCACCGACTGCTTCCCGAGTCAAAGGCAAAGCGCAAAAATAGAAACACGCCGCATCTGCCAAAAATAATCCCCGATGCCCTTCTGCGCACGGATATTTATTTGGTTTCCTCCACTCTCTCACACACACACACACACACACACACACACGGCTCTGTGGTATGTCCCTAATGCTGCCTCACTCCCTTCTCCCTAATAACTCCAATCTTCTGAACTACATCATTTGCACTTTCAGCAATTCAAGCAGCCCAAAAATAAAATAAATAAATAAATAAATAAAAATCATAACATATAAATGTATAATAAATAAATAATGTTACAATAATAAAACAAAATAAATATGAATCTATACGTTATAAATGAATGATTAAGTTTTTTGGAGGTGTAATAAATAAAGTTTATTTTTTCATGTGTTAGTTGTGTAGTTTAACACTGTTTTAATTCATCTAATTAAACATACATTAAACTCCAGCTTTTTTGTTTATTTGTTTTTTTCTTACAGTAATTCTGTAGTCTGACCAGCAGGGGGCGATATGTGACCGCTCACTCATTCTATTTTATTTAATAATGCCTCATTTACTTTCATATGACTTTAAATTTAAACATAAATGCTTGGGAAAATGCAAATGTTAATAACGTTATGTTAATAAAGGCTTCTTTTTTTCTTCCAATTTAATTAGATAGATAGATAGATAGATAGATAGATAGATAGATAGATAGATAGATAGATAGATAGATAGATAGATAGATGCCTCACTTGCCAGTGCTCTAATTGCTCTGCTTTGTTCTTTTCTACAGTGTTGTGTGTTTAAATTAAAATGATTACTTTGTTATAACACATTTATAAGAAGTCATTAATTTTTTTTACAAAAAAACAAAACAAAACATGAAACAGCCTTTTAATGTAAATAATTTAAATATCATCTTTATGTGTGTGTGTGTAGGAGATACAGCGGCTTTGTGATTAGTTCGTTTGCCTCACAGGATTTGGGGATTCGTGTGTGTGTGTGTGTGTGTGTGTGCACGTGCACTTTCTCCCCGGTTCTTCAGGGGTTTCCTCCTGGTTCTCCGGTTTCCTCCTCTAGTCCAAGGACATGTGTTGTAGGCTGATTGGCATCTCTAAATGATCTGTAGTGTTCCCCAGAACCCTGTGTAGAGTATTATGGTACAGAAAGGTGTTTGTCTGTATGTTTATAGTGGACTTGTACTTTATAGTTTTCAGTCGTTTAGTCCTGAGCCCACAATATTTTTTTTTATTCAGGCAAACGCGATAGCTACCCTTAATGTAAAGGGGTCCTCGAAATGCAGCATGTGACCGTGCTATGAGGTTAAACTAATATATAATTAGTCATTTATAAATATCGGCAGATAAAATCTTTATATGTTATGGTGGAAATCTTAAATTCTCGATTTTTTTTTAGCAGAGAAGTGTTTAAATGTAAAAACTTCGTCCTTCCCACACCATTATTTTTACGCTAATTATTTGTAAAATAGCAAATATCTGTACACGTGAAACACCGACAGTCGTGTTTTTACTGTATTGTCTTTTTTATTTAATTGCTTTTTTTATTTGGAAGTACTTTGTTTTTATTAGCGACGCATTATTTACACGGAAGTGGACTTTTCGCAGGAATCCGTACGGCGCATGCGCAGAGCCCGCAGTAGCGTAGGATGATGAGAGATGACCGGTCGGGTCAGGATGGCTGAAAATGGTGCACAGGTATAAACAGATTTATGATTATTTACTTGAAATCTTACAGCTAATAAAACATTTTACACTTTCGTTGTAAGTTGTGTGTCATGTAGGGTTAATATCTGGTGTTTATAGACTAATATTAACCCTCATTAGTCGGTTAGTTATTAGTAAACACATCTGTAACACATCTGTGTGTTTGATCAAAGTATGGTATCATGAGAGTATATATTTACATTTATCTAAAACATGATATGTCTTAAAAACACCCACCTACTGTCATGTTTTTGACAGTAAGTGTGTCACACCTGATTAACGTTACAGTTCCTGCAGTTTATTACCCAGACATTTTGTGTGTTTCAGCTCTTAGCCAGGATTGAGGGGAGAAGATCGCTCCAAGACATCGATCAGCACGTTTTCCCTGTGAATGGTGGTCCAGCTCAAGGTAACTAACTGAAATAAAAATTTCACTTGCTTCACACCAGAACTTGGAAACTGAAATCCATCCATCCATTGATTTAACTAACTAACCATCTATACGTTCATTCTCCCATTCACCCATCCAGCATTTAATTCAACAATCTAACCATCAGTTCATTCAGTCCACCAACCATCCACCCATCCAGTGAGCCCACTAACAATTATTCCTTCCTTCCAGTGAGCCTACCAACATTTCATCCATGCATCTGTCCATCTATCCATCCATCGATCAATCCATCCATCCATCCATCCATCCATCCAGTGAGCCCACTAATAAATATTCCATCTGTCCAGTGAGCCATCAACCATTAATCCATCTATCCATCCATTCATCAATCAATCTTGTGTGCCTACCAACCTTCCATCTATCTATCCATCCATCCAGTGAGCCCATCAACCATTAGTCCATCCATTTATCCATCCATCTTGTGTGCCTACCAACCTTCCATCCATCCATCTATCTATCCATCCAGTCTGGCTATCCATCCATCCATCCATCCATCCATCCATCCAGCGAGCTCCCCAGCCATTCATTCAGGCATGCATCCAACCACCCACCCATCCAGTGAGGCTAACAGCCATTCATAAATCCATCCCTTTAGTCATACATTCAATTCAGTTTGTCATTACCCATCTATCTCTCCATCCAAGCAATCCAACAAACCATCCACTGGAAACTGAAACACTTTGCGTTAACTAATTCTTTTCATTACCATCTATTCCACCCTCCAGCTATCTATCTATCCATCTATCCAGCCAGCTATACAGTAGACACTAAATTGCTTGCAATTACCTCATTTTTTTTGTTAGTATCCATTTTATTACAATCTAACCATCTATCTCTTCATCCAAACAATCCCTGAAATAAACTGAAATAAATGTCATAAGATATTTCTTACATTTCCATCCATCCATCCATCCATCTATACAATAAAAACTGACATTCTTGTCATTGCCTACTTTTTTTATATTAAATTCCATCCATCCATCCATTTATCCAACGAACCAGTAATTCATCCAACTAAGCACACAGTAGAATCTTAGATGCTTGTCATAGACAATTTGTTTTACGTTACCATCCATTCATTCGTCCATTCATGTGATTCGAACCAAAGGACTTGTTATTAATATATTTTTCTGCTTTTCATCTCCAGGTGATGTCATCGAGTTTCATGGAGTAGAAGGGAGCGGTAAGACGGAGGTGTTGTACCGCCACCTGAGCCGCTGTATCCTCCCCACACACAGCGGAGGCCTGGAGGTGGAGGTTGTCTTCATAGACACAGACTACCACTTCGACATGCTGCGTCTGGTGAGCATCCTGGAGGCCTGCTTGACCCCATCACCTCTAGAGAGCGAGATGGATGTGCAGATGGATACAGAGGTGGTCCGGTCCAGCCTGGGTCGCCTCTCTGTGCTCCACTGCTCCAGCTCCGTCCAGCTCCTCCTCACGCTGCACTATCTGGAGGGAACTCTGTGTAGCCGACCCGCCCTCTGCCTGCTCATCATAGACAGCATCTCCGCCTTCTATTGGATAGACCGTGCCAATGGTGGTGACAGCCTGGCTCGACAGGAGGCCAATATGAGGAAGTGCACCGAGATCCTGGATAGGCTCAGGAGAGACTATGGCCTTGTCGTTTTTGCCACCACACATGCGGTCATGAGGAATTATTCGTCCAGCTCGACAGCATCTGGATCATCTGAGCCGTGGAAATGCAGCTTGGACTTCGATAAGCAGTATCTCAGTCGAGCCTGGCAAAAGATACTCACACACAGACTTCTGTTCTCCAAAAGTGACCAAAGTAGCGTATCTGAGGGGAACAAACAGCTGTTCTCAGTGGTGTGTAACACTGTAAGGACTAAAGGTGTTCATCGATGTGTGTTTTACGTCACAGAAGCTGGAGTTCAGTTTACTGAGTGACCTGCACACATCTGTGCCATTACATCAGATCTTTCAGGGGACAAAATAACAGGAAGTGTTCAGGGTCTGATCTCTGAAGGTTTGAACATCTATAACACGGAAAACAAGATCATCAGCAGGTTAAGGACAGTCAGAGGACTGGACAACTCGTCTCATCAGCCATTTTTCCTGTATTAAGTAATAACTATTGATTTTTTTTTCTTTTCTTAAATGTTATTTTGATACACAACACTACAGGATTTTAATAAAGAAACTAGAAATAACTTGTGTCTGATTTTCTTTTATTTTTAATGCATTTACTTTTATTTTACTTTGCACCTTAAAGATATTGGACCACTGATCAGAAGGTTCAAATCCCTGAGCCACCAAGCTTCCAGTGCTGGGCCCTTGAGCAAGGCCCTTAATACTGAACTGCTCAGTTGTACAAATGAGATAAAGGTAAGTTGCTCTGGATAAGGGTGATGCCGGTAAGGTACAGAAAGAACTGGAACGATGTCTTTCCACAATCTGCTTTCATTACTAATGTCCTTTTATTACAGAAAGTTATTAAATGAGGCTGTTCTCTGAGGATAAAGAGTTACTCTGTTCTTCTTCTTCTTCTCCTCCTCTTTCCCATCTTACTCTGTGACTCATGCTCCGTTCATCTTTCCTCAGAATTTGGAAGTCCTTTTTGTAGTCCAAGGAATTACTCCATCTCCAGGTTTTGTATCTAAAAGCTGCTGCTGCTCTGCTGCAATCATAAAGACTTTTTAGAAGCTTTCCATTTCAAGTCTGCTTCTTCTCAGTGAGCTTCACCACTGCCTTGTTCATGATGGATCTAAATCTACATCCAGATTCCTGTAAAGCTGCTTTGTGACAATATCTTTTGTTAAAAGTGCTTTAGAAATAAAATTGCAAACCACATAAATTTACATAGGCTTGTGCACTTGCTTAACATCACCACGTGGAAACTGATATCCATCTATCCATCCATTAATTAACTATTAATTACAACTAACTAACTATCTATATATTCATATATAGATATCATATCTATCTATATCATATCTATATATCTATCATATATATTCATTCTCTCATTCATCCAATTCATCCATCCACCCATCCAATGAGCCTACCAACCTTTCACTCCATTCATCCGAGCCTAGCAACCATTCATCCAACTTTTCATCCATCCATCCATCCATCTAGTGAGCCTCCCAACCATTCATCCATCCATCCCTCCAGTGAGCCTACCATCCATCCACCCACCCATGCATCCATCCATTCAACCATCCCTCTGGTGAGCCTATCATCCATCCATCCATCCATCCAGTGAGCCTACCAATCATTCATCCATTCGGTGAGTCTACCAACCATCCATCCATACATCCATCTATCCATCCATCCAGTGAGCCTACCAATTATTCATCCAACTATTCTTCCATCCATCCACCCATCCAGTGAGCTTACCAACCTTTCAATCCATCCATCCAGTGACCCTACCAACCTTTCAATCCATCCATCCATCCATCCATCCATCCAACCATCCATATAATAAAAATAATGAACAAAATATAGGGTAAAAGATATCATATATGGTAAAAAGAATGTATTGTATTTTTCTCTTTATTCCCTTATTTTGTCTATTATCTTTACTTTGTACAGCCTCCTAATTTATTGTATTTTTTAAATATTAATATAATTATGTATTTTATTTTATATTTAAATTCTATTTTGAAGAATTGATAATATCTTATATATATATATATATATATATATATATATATATATATATATATCTATATATATATATATATATATATATATATATATAAATCAGAACATTTCTGTGAGGTTCTGGGTAGCAGTATACAGACTTTCTTTACAAACACAACCGAAGCTATATCACTGTTTTGCTCGTCATAGAGTAGAAAAGTGTTGACGAAGCAGGTAGTGCTGCCAGTTCAATCCTGAGCTTGGGTTACTCTCAGTGTAGAGTTCCACATGTTTGCCTCATGTCCTTTTGTGTTTCTTCCGGGTTCTCAGGTTTCTTACACATCCCAAAAACATGCAGGTTGTTAGATTGGTAGCTCTAAATTGTATAAATGTGCATGGTGCCCTGAGATGGACTAGCCTACCATCCAGGCTGTATTCCGTTTATTTGTATAATGCTTTTAACAATGGAAATTGTCATAAAGCTGCTTTACAGGAATGTATGAATTCAAGATACAAATTTTAAATTGAGAACAAATGAGCAAGCCATATGTGACAGTGGTGAGGAAAAACTCCCAGAGATGTTATAAAGAAGAAACCTTGAGAAGAACCAGGCTCAAAAGTGAACCCCATCTTTTTTGGGTGACATTTTCCTTCTATAACTGTGTACTATATAGTCAAAAACTGCAATTGCATGACCAGGAACTTCATTAACCTGAATCTTTTTGAAGTTATCAACTCTTCACTGTTGGAGACTTGAGCGCACAACTGTTCATGGCAATTGCTCTCCAAAGTCTGCTCCATGGTTTTTAAGTGATACCATCCACGGCAATCTCATTTATCTCCAGGATGTCCGCATGGAGCCCATCTTCACCAGCAGGATCTTTTATATTTTACTAACTGCTTGGTTGGTTCTTGATTTATGCTTACTTTTAAGTCTTGGGTCATCTGCAAGCTTGTAAGTTTATGTGGGCTCTTTCTCTTACTCATTCTGTCTAGAGAATCTTCCACACATCCAGTGCTGGAGCATCTGTGTAGGATGGACTTCTGGTTGGTGCTCTCCATCTGTCCATTCTAATGATCCAGTGGATCGACTGGATTCAGCTTTCATTAGATGGTCAAAGGTCAACTACAAAGAGTCTGCTTGCCTAGTCTCTTCAGTGACTGGTGGTATTTAAGCTTGGAGTGGTCAGTCAGACCAAGGAATAGGTGTAGGTTTCTATCCAGCTAGCATTTCTGCTCTTCTAATGACTCTTAATTCATGACATCCTAGTTTTGTAGTGAAAAGATTTTGGTTTGTGGATACTGTTTAGAAGAATACCATGCCATTGTTATAATAGTGCACTTTTGCTCACATTTGGGGCATCCCCCTTGCCACAAAGGGCAATTTTGAATCAGGATGTTTTAGCACAGGGGCTCAGGTGTACTTGGAGCCTGGAGCCTTTTAGGTCCCTGATGGATTGGGTTGCCACTGATTTCCATCTGACCTAATTTTCCTCCCTTCAGCAGGGTGATTAGAGGAGCTGAACGTTTAAAAAAGCATTTGATAGAAATTGGCAAAACCAAGGAATCAGTGGAGTTTGTTGATGGTCCGAGGCTCTGGCCAGTTACCTACTGCTTGGTCATTTTGACCCCCTGCTCATCACAGTCTGGTAAAACAGACATTTCTTAGTTTTGATAATCAAGCAAACATTTCAGAACCGTACACGTATGTTGAATCTTTTCAGACATGGTATCCAAGTGTATTAAAATCGATATAGACTATTACACTGTGTCTATTATGTTACATAACACATCAACAGTAGAACAGTAGAAGACAGAGGGGGGATTAATCAATCTATGTGGCATGATCAGTTAACATAGTACCCCTAGTGGTGGAAAAGACTGCCTTCTGAGGATCTACCAGGGGTTAACTGTTTTTTAACAGATGTCAGCAAAGGAAGTGGCTATCAATACTTGATGGTTATCTTATTTAGAACCCTACAATCTTCTGACTACACTTCTGAAGACCGTGGTTAACCTCTCCAGAGTAGCCACAGTGTTCTTCTTCATTTCTCCTCAGGGAAGTAGCCAACTGTATTGGTCTTCATCCAAATTATAGTTTGCCGGAGGACCTGTGAGACCTTGTGTCCATTTGATTTACAAGGCACCCGAACTTAAACTGTCAGTATGCCAAAAAAGTTTGCACTGCATCTCTTCCTTAAGTGGGTTCATTCCAACCGCTAGAAGAGGCAAAGGTCAGAAGAGCAGAGCAAATTCAGTGTCCACAATGGTGCTTAAATCTCATACATCACATAAAATGTTTCCAGTAAATAGCAAGAAGAATGTGTTGATTCTGGCAATGCCATAGAGGGAAGCTCTGGTGGCTGAAATAATTGCAACAGGAAGCCTCAGCACTGTTAGAGCCTACCATTGTAATGATCCAGAAGAACCAAACAGGAAGTAGAGATGGCAGATTTGATGAGAGGAGGAGGCTGGATCTGAGGAGGCTGGAGGATAAAGGGTGGATCTGAAAACTGGACAAATGGTGAGCTGTAGTGTTAGCCCTGGTTAACCACACCCTGAGATAGTTCAATGGAATTTCTGCATTACATGTCTGGTGAGATTGCTACAGACATGTCACAGTTAGGTCTAACTGCAAGCCTTGATTAAATACCTAAATCAGCAGGCAAAAATTGCAGTCAGGATGTAGGCAAATATCAATCAAACAGATCTTCTGGTGGATTCTGGGCAATCGAACTCATACATAATAAACAATGTGTAGAACATATATGGGAAAATGGCTAAACCTAGTGTTGGCTTCTGAAATGGTCATGGGTTTAAATGAAATAAAAGAATGTTGTTGTTGTTGTTGTTGTTGTCCTTCCCTGCCTGAAGCAACCTTATAATTTTTACCTGAGCTTGGAACCAGCACTGAGAGTTAACCCTTCAGTGGCTGGGTGGGTTCCCTGTGGTAAGAGCTTCGGATTTTGCTGCTTGACCACCAGAGACAAAAGAAAAAAAAAGAATGTAAAGAATGTAATAATTTCAAAATGTTACAACAGTAATTTTTGACTTGTATCTCTTGTATATCTTCAAGCAAGTCGACTTCAAAACACAGCTAAACTGTTTGTGTTCCCTTCTGGCCGGTGGTAGCTCAAATGGTCAAGGCTCTGGATTGTTGATCAGAAGAAGCCCTAGCATTGCTAAGCTGCCACCGGTGGGCCCTTGAGCAATTCCCCCAACCCATCTGCTCCAGGGGCGCTGCATGATGGCTGACTCTGCGCTCTGACCCCAACTCTTCAAGGCTGGGATATGAGAAGAAAGAATTTTACTGTACAGTGATTTATATGTGACAAATAAAGGCTACTTAAATGAACTTAACTTAAATATCTAGTGTGGGTCCTCCATTTTAAACCCAGATAACTCTAGCTGTAAAATAATAAAGTGGTATTGTGTTCCATATGCAGTGCTACTTTTATGATTGACATGTAGCTAAGATCATTAGCTGGCAGGTAATAGACAGGATCCATGTTTTCTCAATATCATGCCTCCATCTTCATCACATCATTCTCAAACACATGTTTACTGTTGTCTTAAAATGATCTAGAATTCAAAAATATATAATTTTGAATGTGGTCTTGTCATTAAGATCTAGTGAAATGAAGCTCTTCTATTTACATACAGTACGTCTTGAGCCTAAAGACATGAAGAGAAAGATTCTTCAGCTGATCATTTTTCAGGAACTCTTATAGGTTCCCTATATTTGATTCCCTACTACATAAGGAGGTTTCCCTATCAGTCGGGGTTCCCTGTAGAGACAAATAGCCGAGCTCATGAAGCTATATTAAAGACACCACTCCACTTCCAACGTTGTCCCATAGCCTCCACATTCCATAATCTTCATTTTACCAGATGAGAGCTTGCACAGCAATCTTGGCCATAGGGGAAATATGGTATGTCTTGGTGTTCAGCCAAGGTACCACCATATTCCAGAGCAGGGCAAAGCAGAACCCCATCTGCTGTAGGGGTTTTCCCACACCTGGTGTCCCCTTACTGATAACACAGCAAAGCAGCTTGGCAATGACACCTGAACGGTGACTCACTTTTCTTCTATTAGCTTGCCCCTACATGGATTGTATATGTACTTTAGTGACCTCAGGCCCATGTCACTAAGAGTTTAATGCTCCCAGTAGGGCCACCCTTGGTGAACAGATCTGGGGTGAGAGGTCAGACAAAGAGCAATCCCTAATGACCCCATGGGAGAAGACTGGATTGACCTTCTCAGCTGTGACCCCAAGAGGAAAAGGGTAAGAAAAATTGAATGAACATTTAGCTTGATTGGTTGATCCAGGGCAAAACTGTAGGTCATGATAATGATTTTCATGCCATTCTCAATGAGTGTTAACTGTGCCAGCACTGTTCGTCTGGGGTTCTCTCTAAGTAAGCTTATTAAATACTGTTTAGAAACACTAGAGGATAAGATATTAGACTCTAATGTATTTGTCTGGGGTATGGTGCACTGAACCACAATGAATTTGCATGAATTAATTGATATTAATTACATAGCCACCATCAACGGGGGGTGAGGTCAAGCTCTGGCTGTGAATATGAGAAGAATTTGCAGAGAACTGGCAGGTAATGAGTAAGTGGTAACACCTGCAGTGAGCAGAAATGTTGTGTGTGCCAGTTGTTTCGTTTTAACGTAATTTAGTTTACTAAGTAGAGAGCTGAATGGTGGTCCAGGGGAAAATTTTAAAAAGAAAGACTACTCTGAAACCTGCCTCCCATGACCTCATTCCTCGTACCCTTTACTAGGGTTCTACAAAAATGTTCAGCAAACTCCAGCTTCCAAAATCAGGCAAAATAAGGCTTTGTGTCTAACATTGCTGACGCTAATACAGGCTGAAAAGTGATATAAATCACTGTTACACTGATGGAAAGCATGGTCTGATACAGTAGGTATGTCTTTTGCATTCCATTATTCCAATATGGTGCCTTGGGATAGATAAGCATCCCATCCAGGTGTATTCCCACCTCGCCCCTGTGTCCCCATTATAGGGTACATATCTGTATCATGTACTGAAGAGAAAAAGGATAGAGTGGGTCTAATAATCAGCATGGTGTTTAGAACCACAGGAAAACACAGGAATGAAGAAATGTATCTACAAACTTAAAAACCTGTGCATAAAATGCACAAACACGGGAGGGTATAAATAACTAAAGGTAAACAAAAAGAAGAGTACGATCAGGAAAGTCTATAACAGGACAGGAAAGGAGATAGGAGCAAAATGAAAACAAAGTGCACATGACTTTAATAAACAAAACATAAAACATGGAAGCAAAGAGAGCTACAGTGTTTGCTGGAAGGCAGATTTGTGACAGGATAAAGCAGTTACTGAAGATATTGAATTCAGAAAAGGGAATTGTTCTAAAAACATCACCACAACGGACATAACGGTGTAAACTACAGTGGAACCTTGGCATACGAATGTCCTTCCTTATGAAATTTTCGCCTTAAGAACTGAAATTTGCATCAGTTTATGCAGCATTTTTGACAAAGGAATGAACTGAACGCCGGCTAAGTTGCACGTACATCCAGGAGTCGTTCAAAACTTGTTAGCATCAGTGGAAAGCCAACCAAAGCAAGTTTACGAATTTTACGAAATGTTTTTCAGTCAGTGAAAGCTGTTTGGAAAGAGTCAACCCACAATACCAACGTTTCCTTCAGCATGCGTTAAAGCTAAAGCTAGGTGAGTTTTCGGGTGTTTTGTTGATGACAGATTGGTGGTGTGGGCGGTCTGTTCTATTTTTAGCCCAAGCTTGGTGGCACGACTTCCTGTGAGGAGCCTTGACATGGAAGGCTTGGCTTGGGTCAGTTCTTTGTAAGCAGTTTACATACGCTTCATATTGGGAATATTGGACATGTTTTTGGGAGCTGGAACGGATTATCTGCATTTACGTTATTTCTGATGGGAAAGTTTGTTTCACAATATTAAGAAAATTAAGAACCCATCTCCAGAACCAATTAAATTTGTATGCTGAGGTTCCACTGTATATCTATGTTATTCATTCATTTTAGAAAAAAATCCATTTACACATACTCTTATCAGACTTCATAAAAAAATCGATCCACAGACAACACTCTACGTTTATTTGCAACTGTCTTTATCTCACTTTATAATGGTATATTGTTGCTGCATTACTGTTTATACCGTTATACTGTTTATTTTGGTTTCTTAAATGTTATTAACTATTTATTTACTTAATGTTTTTAACTGTTAACTGCCAAGCCTATTATGTTGTTTTCTACCACTGTGTACACACAATGACAATAAAGGAGATCATTTATTTATTCACTGTAATAATCAGATTTGTAACGCAATCGGTTTAAAAAGTTTTCATGAAAACACCTCGATCGATCCGACTGAGCTTGACCCAAATGGAATTTCGATTGGATTGGAGGGGGAGTGTAGCTCTGAAATAATTTGGAAAAGATTAGCTATGTAAACACTTAAATGTTTGAATATTTTATAAATCTAATTAAAAAATTATGATTTCTTTCATAAAACATGTCATTGTTGTCCACACATGGCATCCTTATCACCTTAAATCTTGACGATCCTCATTGCCTGAAGTTTGATGGCATTCTGTGTTGTATGTCCAGCCTGTATATGGAAATTAATAACCACAAAATGCACTATAATGAGCATCACATGGCTGGTGTCAGAGGTGAGAGTCTCTATTTGCTAGTGTATCCTTGGATTTCATCCCTTTACCTAGCAAATTTCTTTGTGATCATCAGTATGCTGTCAGTGGAAAGCAGCCCAAGATTTTTCCATCTGCTGATGTATGTTCACTTTGCTTCTCTCATCTGTAGTCATTAGAGCAGTGTATCCTTGTTCAGGGGAAGCGATGGCTGCATCCAAAAGTAGTCGAGATAACAATTCCCCCACTCCACTAGGCTGGTGTGCATTAGACCCTCTTCAAATTTCTTTACCCTGAAACGTAAACACGGTTTTCAACCAACATGACCTGCCGATGGCTCCACGGTTGAAGGCTTTGCCACAGCACCTTCCACTCAGGAAGGATCTTATGTCCCGGCTCGAAGGCTAAATGTCCACATCCAGATCACTTTCTCGTAAGATTGGTCACAGGTGAGAGATTGCGAAACCTGCAGACTGCGAACTTTTCAGAAACCCCAGCAGTACTACTGAAGCCCTCTCCAGCCTGTGATTGGAGAAGAATTAGTGTGGTGTGTGCAATAATCTGTGTGATACTGTGCTATGCTCAGTTCCCATGGGATTCTCCTTCCTTCAGGAACTGTTCAAATCAAGTGGTTATCCATCCGTGCTTAAAGTTTGTGTAGATACCGAGCCGGCTTTACTCTGTATGGTTTTTGGCCTGTTTTTGCTGCTGCTGCAGATAAAACCCACACTGTGAAAAAGAATTTTTGATGCAGGAGTTGTGAACAGAACGCATGTGACCCGCTCATAATTTGGTGCGACCAAAGACTTCCGATGACAAACGTCTATCAATGGCAGAGGTTTTGCTATTGACATGTGTGACCTATTAAGAGTGTGAGTGTTGCAGTATTCGGGAGCAGTGGTGGTTAGTGGTGGGGCTCGATGGTTAAAGCTCTGGGTTACTGGTCAGAAGGTCAAGGGGTCAAGCCCTAGCTGCCTCTGTGGGACCATTGAGCAAGACCCCATCAGACCCCCAGCTTCCTAACAAACTGGGATATCCAAAGAAAATATTTACACTGTGATGTGATATATATGTGACAAACAAAGGCTTCTTCTTCTGATTCCTCATCATCTAAATGTTATCAGAACATGAGATGACACAAAGCTCTAGAAATGGGATAGTGGCATAATTAATGAAAAATGCCAACGGTCAGAAAATCCAGAACGCACCGATGACCTCAAGCTTTCCTTGCAGAATGTTTGTGTTTTCTATATGAGCTGATTTCTGTATCATGCTGATTGATGACGTAAGAAAGAACATCTTAGAAGATAGAAGATCTGACAAATATTAATGTTAAAAGAACGCTTTAGAAGTGAATAAATGGAAAGCCCGAGTGCTTGCTTAATATCACCTCCAACTCATACGTTCTCACTACAACTGAAGGATTTTAGGGAGACTTAAGGAGCACTCAAGTAGTCCTCAAACACATTTATCCAAAGCCAACAAAGTTCTCATGATTCCAGTATTGATCTTGGGGCCGATATTACATTTCTGTTTATGGTGTACTGGATTGATTAGTGTGTTGAAGCAGCTTCCTTCACCGATTACTAGAACACACACTCCCTCACACCCTCTTAGGACTAGTACAGACCTCATGTGAACGTAGCTGCTGACGTCCATCAAATATAATAATAAGAAGAAGCCTTTATGATTGTCATATATACAGTGGAACCTCAGGATACAAATGCCACCCTTTATGAATATTCGGCTTAGGTATATAAATTTTGCAAGAAATTCGCATCAGCATACGAACTGAATGCCGGCTAAGTTGTGCATAAGTCTGGGAGCGATTCAAAACTTGTTAGCGTCAGTGGAAAGCCAAGCAAAGCCAACTGAAGCAAGATTCAGCGAAAGCTGTTAGGAAAGAGTCAACCCCTGATAACAACGTTGCCTTCAGCATGCATTCTAAAGCTAGGTGATTTTTGGGGTGTTTTTTTGTTGACAGATTGGTGGTGTGGGCGGTCTGTTCTATTTTTAGCCCAAGCTTGGTGGCACGACTTCCTGTGAGGAGCCTTGACATGGAATGCTTGGCTTGGGTCAGTTCTTTGTAAGCAGCCATACAGTTTCCATACGCTTCATATTGGGAATATCGGTCATATTTTTGGGCGGCTGGAACGGATTATCTGCATTTACATTATTTCTGATGGGAAATTAACCACTTGAGCTAAAAAAAAAACTCCCGTTATAGTCACACTGCTATCCATCATCCACTGTTCCACATTTAATGGTCAGTAGGAATAATACAGGACTCTGTATCTGGTAGACATCCTTATCATTAGAGTAACAAATCTAATTTTTTGGAGTCTTTGGAGTCTGTGGTAGCTTGGCAGTACTGCGATTTGAGCTCACAACTGTCTGAAGAGAGGGATAATATCTTACCCACTGCCCACCCACTGATGAACGCTATAACCATAGCAACCAGTAGGAGGATAGGAACGCCTACTGGAGACTTGTGTGAATGTAGTATGAAGTCTCATGCTCATGTATGTACAGTGATGGCTTTGGGAGTCTATAGTCCAGGTCACAGTGATGTGTTTTATTCCTAGAAATGAAATTTCACCTTCAGTTTAGATTGAAGTTTTTCCAAAAACTTAAATAGCATGTTAACATGATCAGAGGGACGGAAAAGAATGAGAAAAAATAATGATTTATGTTAGAAAACAAAGAATACCAGATTTATCAATCAAAAATGGGATGATTTAAAAGATCTCACTGGTTGAGATGACCCTTATCCAGAGTGACTTACACTCGTTTTTCATTTTATTTTTTAATACAACCAAGCAATTGAGGGTAAAGGGCATTGCTCAGGGGTCCAGCAGGGGTAACTTGTTGGCCCTGGAATTTCCAGCTCTTTAACTTGGCAGTTGAGTTTTTCCAATTTCTGGAACATCTCTGTGAGCCTGTTCTTCCTGAACATCCATACCCTTCTGCTCACACGGTACGTCAGGCTTTTACCCACAGACCATACCTGCTCCCACTCCTTCCAATTCCTAGACCACACAAACTTACTAGCTCTATGCCTATTAATGACCAGCTCTATGCCCATTAATGACCAGTTCTATGCCCATTAATGACCAGCTCTATGCCCATTAATGACCAGCTCTATGCCCATTAATGACCAGCTCTATGCCCATTAATGACCAGCTCTATGCCCATTAATGACCAGCTGTATGCCCATTAATGACCAGTTCTATGCCCATTAATGACCAGCTCTATGCCCATTAATGACCAGCTCTATGCTCATTAATAAACAGCCCTATGCCCATTAATGACCAGCTCTATCCCCATTAATGACCAGCTCTATAGCCCATTAATGACCAGCTCTATCCCCATTAATGACCAGCTCTATAGCCCATTAATGACCAGCTATATCCCCATTAATGACCAGCTCTATAGCCCATTAATGACCAGCTCTATCCCCATTAATGACCAGCTCTATAGCCCATTAATGACCAGCTCTATCCCCATTAATGACCAGCTCTATAGCCCATTAATGACCAGCTCTATGCCCATTAATGACCAGCTCTATAGTCCATTAATGACCAGCTCTATGCCAATTAATGACCAGCTCTATAGCCCATTAATGACCTGCTCTATGCTCATTAATAAACAGCTCTATAGCCCATTAATGACCTGCTCTATGCTCATTAATAAACAGCTCTATGCCCATTAATGACCAGCTCTATGCCCATTAATGACCAGTTCTATGCTCAATAATAAACAGCTCTATCCCCATTAATGACCAGCTCTATAGCCCATTAATGACCTGCTCTATGCCCATTAATGACCAGCTTTATAGCCATTAATAAACAGCTCTATGCCCATTAATGACCAGCTCTATAGCCCATTAATGACCTGCTCTATGCCCATTAATGACCAGCTTTATAGCCATTAATAAACAGCTCTATGCCCATTAATGACCAGTTCTATGCCCATTAATGACCAGCTCTATGCTCATTAATAAACAGCTCTATGCCCATTAATGACCAACTCTATAGCCCATTAATGACCAACTCTATACCCATTAAGAAACAGCTCTATAGCCCATTAATGACCAGCTCTATGCCCATTAATGGCCAGCTCTATGCTCATTAATAAACAGCCCTATGCCCATTAATGACCAGCTCTATCCCCATTAATGACCAGCTCTATAGCCCATTAATGACCAGCTCTATAGCCCATTAATGACCTGCTCTATGCTCATTAATAAACAGCTCTATGCCCATTAATGACCAGCTCTATGCCCATTAATGACCAGTTCTATGCTCAATAATAAACAGCTCTATCCCCATTAATGACCAGCTCTATAGCCCATTAATGACCTGCTCTATGCCCTTTAATGACCAGCTTTATACCCATTAATAAACAGCTCTATGCCCATTAATGACCAGTTCTATGCCCATTAATGACCAGCTCTATGCTCATTAATAAACAGCTCTATGCCCATTAATGACCAGCTCTATAGCCCATTAATGACCAACTCTATACCCATTAAGAAACAGCTCTATGCCCATTAATGACCAGTTCTATGCCCATTAATGACCAACTCTATGCCTTTTAATGACCAGCTTTATACTCATTAAGAAACAGTTCTATGCCCATTAATGAACTGCTCTATTCCCATTAATTCCCATTAATAAATTTTCAAAAACACAATTGTTGATCTTTCCTGAATTGTTTCATAACTCAGTGATGTTAAGGATCATGGAATAACTCGATATGGATAAAAGATTTAAAGATAAAACCAGAAGGGGGGTCGTGTAGATCGTTCCAGATCTAATTCTCCTCCTCTACTTGTTTCAGAATGATTAAGACCATCCATTTAGAGCACTATGTATGGGATAAATATATCGTGTATAGCACGGATTTGTGAGGAAAAAACATGAATTAAAAACCCCAGCTGATTTACTTATGCGTGAGATAATTGAATCAATCCCCAGGCATTTGCTTTTAATCCGAGCTGATTATAGACTGCGTGTGTTTTCATTCATCTCACTGATGAAACACAACCAGCGCTGTTTGTTGCGTTTCATTCAGACGACCTCCTAGCCCTTACACCCCAGCTTTGTCTCACACACACACTCACTCACACACACACACACACACTCACACACACACACACACACACTCACTCACACACACACACTCTCACACACACACACTCACTCACACACACACTCACACACACACACTCACACACACACACACACACACACTCACACACACACACACACACACACTCACACACACACACACACACACACACTCACACACACACACACACACACACACACTCACACACACATAAAAGAGTTTCTCATGCTAATCAACCTGACACTGAAGATAGTATTGGCCTGGAAACGTAAAAATAAAGGGTTCATTAAAGGTTACGGATGTTAGCGAGGATGTTTAGAGAGAGCCAGGTGCAGAGGGGAGTGAAAGAGATCGAGAGAGAGAGAGAGAGAGAGAGAAACACCATCTCACTGTTTCCAACCATTTCCTTTTACTCTTTTCACAGACTCGTCTGTGTGTCTGTGATTTTAAAAACACAAGGGACTCAGATGAAGGTCAGACTTCCTCTAAAGACTCTAGTAAGGAATTGAACACTTGGGTAGATGCTGTGGTGAGAAAAATAATCAACACAGGGGTTAAAAGGGTTCGAGGACTGGGAGGGGTTAGTGTTACTGTCGATTTTCCCAACAAACACCCACAAGTGTTTATTTAATTATTTTATTAAATTCATTTTACGACACTCTACAGCAATTTGTAAATGTTTCCTTTATTAAAGATCACGTTGTGCTTTTTATCCGTTTCTAGTTACACTGCAATTTTATACTTATATAGGAATGAAGCTTATTTTTTGTTTTAAACTGGTGTTTGCTTATGTGGTGAAGGAAAAGGATTTCTACACAGAAATAAGTAAATAAATATGTGAAGTGATGTACCTTTAAATTAAACCAGGGACGGAGGAAATGCACCACCAATGTGCTTTAAATGTACGCCACATGCATCAGGTATAACATTACCGAGGCACTGAGCAGCCAGGAACTAGCCTTCAGTAGAGTACACTCACTGTCCACTTTATTAGGATCATCCACAAGGCGTGGCGTCTTCATGGCGTCGGTTCTACACGCTGTCGAGAAGATGACGCCGAGATTCTGCTCCCTTTCTACCACACATTTAAATCAGGTCCAAGACAATTATATGCAGTTAGGACACCCCCACTGAATATTCAGTTCTTTATTAAGAAATGTCAACAAGTCAATTTCTGATCTTGTTTTAATTTGTACCTGTAGATGAAAGTGATGTAATTGCATGTAAACAACAAAATATCACTTTGTTTTCACTTATTAAACAAAAGAAATCAACAGAAATGAGTATTTCACCTGAGGAAAAACTGAGGACACCCTATGCCCTAATAGCTAGTGTTTCCCCCATTGGCTGAAATAACCTCACTGACATGTTTCTTGTAGCCAGTTTCCGAGATGGACTGGAAGAAAGTTTCCCCCACTCCTCAATGCAGAATTCCTCCAGCTGTGTGATGTTTGAGGGGTTTCTTGCATGCACAGTCCGTTTCAGATCACCCCACAGGATCTCAATAGGATTTAGATCTGGACTTTGACTCAGCCATTCCAGAATTCTCCATTTTTTCTCCAGATGGATTTCTTGCTGTTTTTCTGGTTGTCATTGTCATGTTGCAAGATGCAGTTCTGCTTTAGCTTCAATTCTTTTGACAGATGGTCATGTAAGAGCACCTTCTAAGAGTTCCTCAAGCACCTTCTGATACAATGTAGAACTCATAATGGATGCTATGATGGTGATCTGGCCAGGTCCTGCTGCAGCAAAGCATCCCCAAACCAGAACACTTCCACCTCCATGTTTCACGGTTGTTTTACGCCAAACATGCCCTGTTATGGTGTCCAAATAGTTCAATTTTAGACTCATCTGACCAAAGCACATTATTCCAAAATTCTTGGCCTTTGTCTCTGTGTTCTTTGGGAAACTTCAGCCTTGCCCTCATGTTTTTTTAGACAGCAAAGGTTGCACACCTCCCATAATAATAAAAGTTGTGTAGTCTCTTTCTGATTGTAGATTCATGCTCTTTGGCATAAACTGTAGAAAAAGCTTGCTGAAGGTCCCGGTATGATATTTTAGGGTTTTTGGAGTTGTCTTTGTGCATCTTGCTCTCAGGGTGAATTTGCTCAGACGGTCTGACCTGGCAATGTGGGCAGTTGTTTTAAATGAGCTTCACTTGTAAATGATTTTCTGGCTAATTCTTCTGAGATCGTTTTAGATCCCTTAAAAGACTTATAAGCATTAACAATCTTCAACAAGGCCTCAGAGAGCTCTTTGGATCTCACCATGGTGATACCTCTCACTTCAGCAATGAGCAAACCAAGCTGAATGTCTGAGGTTTAAATAAGGCAAGCCTCCTTCACAATGCTCTGGAACAATCTTCTGATCATTTGCACCTCATGTCATACACCTGTATGTCATTTTTGGGTGTCCTTACTTTGTCCTCACAAGAAATTGGATTTTTTAAAACTTACATTTTACAGATCATTTACAAATAAAAAGATGTTTCTTTGGTTTTATTTGTTTAGTTATTTTACTTGAATCTTTCAATATTGTTAAAATGAAGATTAAATGCCCATATGTTTAGCCATGCTATGTTATATGCATATATATATATATATATTTATATATATGTTTTTAGTAAATTATTGTTCATCAAGTCTATATTTATATATTTCATATTCTTAGGAAAATAGAAACTGACAAATGATTTTTTTTTAACGATTACAAAAAGGAAGTGAAGCCACAACTTGAATTAGATTTTAATATATATATATATATATATATATATATATATATATATATATATATTTAAAATATTTTGAACCTCATTTATCTGTGTTATTTAAAGGATTTTTATTGTTTTTATTTATTTATTTATTTTACATGTGAGAAATATTGCTCTGTTTTAATTATTGCATGAAAAATTTCTGGGTAAATAATTTAGAACTGAACATTTAATTATTATTTTTTAATAAATCCATTGGAAAAGATTTTAACCTTTTTAACTTACGGCATGACAATCCATTCATTATTTTTATTCATGAGAATTTTTTTTTTTTATTGTTAAATTATCAGATGTTTAACTTGCATGTCATTATGTAAATAATGTATTAAATATTTTGAATTATTAAGTTGTTATTAAAGTTTCAATACGCGATGTGTTTCATTTCTTACAAAAAACAAAACAAAAACAAATATAAAAGTGAAAAATGATGCTTTACCAAATAAATAATAGTTTAAACCGTTGTCTCAGAGCACGTGTTATACATAGCTTGTTTTCCGGTCCGGAAAATTTGGTTACATTTGGATCGACGTCATGCCAATCATTTTTAGCCACGCCCACAATGCTTCTTAATGATTCTTACCCGGGATCATGAGAAGTGTCATGTTTTAAAGAACCGGAACTCGTCTTTCGATCCCTAGCTGCACCAGGTAAGGTTTAGGGGCGGGGCTGTGTGTGTACGTGCGTGGAAAAGGGGGCGTGGTTAATGAGTAAAAAAACCCAACTATCATTCAGATCTTAACCAACTCCACCCATTTAACTATTAGAGAGCTTTTTTTACGGAACAAATCTTACATAATGCACCTTTAAGCGTCCCTGTGTGCTCAGCAGAAGAAGCAGATCCGGTTTTCTAAAAATCCACCTCCGTGTTTTGGGGAGGGCCGTGTGATGACTGAAAGGCCGCTTTACCGCTAGTGCGCCCTCGGTGTATCCATCCGCAGGGTCACTTTAGACTTTTTCGTGATCGGTTTCTCGGCGTTTCCCGGCGTTTCCCGTGTTTTTCGGGTCATTTCTCCGGGTTATGTCCGCTCACTGGACAAAATATATTCGCTCACCTAACTTTAAACCCAGCGATTTCTGCCGTGAAACCTTTCCGCGTGGACCTATTTTTCCCGAGGCGATGACAGGCGGTGCTTCGGTCCCTCTTAAACATGGCCACCATGATGGAGTAAACGCTACAACTTTACTATTCTGATTTTTGTTTTTTTGGACTTTTTTTCGCTCTCCGTCTCACCGAAACGAGGAATGTTTCATCTCGAAATATCTCACCGAACATCCGATCCATGTGAGAGCTTTGGGAAAAGTTTGTTCTCGGATTACCTGCTGAATTAAGTTGGAAAGGAAAGAAGGGGGAAAAAAAGAATCGCATCGATTCCGTAAGCTATTTTCTCCTCTTTCGGCTGCTCTCTCTCTCTCTCTCTCTCTCTCTCTCTCTACGCGCTGTTTGTTTATTTGTTGTGTTTTCACTGATTATTTGTGAGTAAACACGCTTGCTGCTGATTAAGAGGAACGCAGGAGTGTTTAATCAGCACGAACGCAAACACACAGACGCTTTTATTTTTATTGCGTTGCACGAACATTTCCAGCGAAGTGTTGGTGGTGTAAAGTGTAAACTAACAAGACGAACACACTCCACATGACATCTGTACACGTCGTGTTGTCGGTATTCACCTCTCCGGAACGCTGGAGAAACGCAACAAAAAAGTCGGAGCCTTATTTAGATCAAAGTTCAAACACTGGATATATTGCATGAAAGTGCACTTTAACTATACACACACACAGCGCGCGTTCAAGTGCAGGCCTACAGGTACACTTCTGTTCAAGAGGAAAATATGATGAAGCTTAGAGAGCACCGTAATATTATATCATAACATTTGGCATAATATCAAGAGCTGGACACGGTTTATACGATAGTGTTTTAGTTTCTGTTCGGATCGAGTGCTAATGGTTCGTAAACTCTTTACAACTGTACTGTTTAGTACAGTGTGGTCTTGAACGCTGCATTGTGTCGCTTTAGCGTATGGAGAGTCGGGTTTATAGTCCAGGTAAAATAAATTAGAACAGAATAAATACTTCAGTGAGAATTGTCTGTCTGTTTATCTATCTAATCTACTGTACGGTACTATACTGTATTAAACCATAAACTACTTATAATTTTGACACACTGTTTAGTATAGTGTGGTCTAGAACGTAGCTTTATGTTGCTTAAGCCTATAGAGAGTAGAGTTTATAGTTCAGATAAAATGAATGCGAAAATAAGCACGGAATAAATACTAAAGTGTAAATTGTCTGTCTGTCTATTTATCTATCTAACCTACTATTCTGTACTGTAGGGTATTAAACTACTTATAATTTTGACCACTGTTTAGTACAGTGTGGTCTTGTATGCAGCTTTAGGTTGCTTAAGCTTATGTGGAGTTTATAATCCAAGTAAAATAAGGACCGACTATAAGCTCTATTAAGACATCTGTCTGTCTATCTGTCTATCTTGTACTATACCATAAACTACTTGTATCGTTCACACACTGTCCACTACAGTGTGGTCTTGAACGCAGCATTGTGTCGCTTTAGCGTATAGAGAGTCGAGTTTATAGTCCAGATAAAATAAATGCGAAAATAATAACAGAATATACACTACACTGAGAATAATCTGTCTATTTATCTATATAACTTGCTATACTGTACTATACTGAACACTGTTGGGTACAGTGTGGTTTTGAACGTAGCTTTATGTTGCTTAAGCCTATAGAGTGGAGTTCTAGTCGGTCTAAACAAAATAAGGACCGACTGTAAGCTCTAGTAAAATCTATCTATCTATCCTGTACTATACTATATTATTAATTATTGATCATTCTGATGCACTGTTTACGACAGTGTGGTTTCGAACTCAGCATTACGTTGCTGTAGCATATAATGTTTATACTCCAAATGAAATAAGGACAGAATATAAGGTCTAGGTCTGTCTATTTATCTAACTATCTGTGCTATAGTACATTGTACTGTACTATAATTTTAATATGTTTAGTAGACACATAAACAGTGTCTCATTTATGAGACACTGTTTATGACATTGTGGCATTGAATCCAGCTTTATTTCATTTTAACATTTATAGAAAGTTGAATTTATACTCCAAATAAAATAATTCAGAATATACAGGCATCATTTAAGCTCTGGATAATGGTGTCTTCCAAATTGCGTAAATGTGAATGCGCTGTACTATACTATAAACTACTACTAACACTGAGACACATTGTGGTTTTGAATGCAGCTTTATGTTGCGTTCGCATATAGAGAGTGGACTTTATACTATAAATAAAATATGTACAGGATATGAGCTCCAGTAAGATCTGTCTGTCTGTCCTATACCATACAACTCTATATTATAATATACTGTAAACTACTTTTAATTTTGTACCACTATACTATATTATACTGCACTTCACTACGATATATTATTATACTACACTACACTGTCCTATACTAAACTGTACTGCACTATACTAAACAATACTGCATTACACTATACCATTATACTATACTGCCCTACACTATACTGTACTATACTATACTATACTAAACTGTACTGCACTATACTAAACAATACTGCATTACACTATACTATACCATTATACTATACTGCCCTACACTATACTGTACTATACTATACTATACTATACTGTACTACACTATACTAAACAATACTGCATTACACTATACCATTATACTATACTGCCCTACACTATACTGTACTATACTATACTATACTAAACTGTACTGCACTATACTAAACAATACTGCATTACACTATACTATACCACTATACTATACTGCCCTACACTATACTATACTAAACAATACTGCATTACACTATACTATACCACTATACTATACTGCCCTACACTATACTATACTGCACTATACTATACTGCACTATACTAAACAATGCTGCATTACACTATACTATACTGCACTATACTAAACAATGCTGCATTACACTATACTATACTGCACTATACTAAACAATGCTGCATTACACTATACTATACTGCACTATACTAAACAATGCTGCATTACACTATACTATACTGCACTATACTAAACAATGCTGCATTACACTATACTATACTGCCCTACACTATACTATACTGCACTATACTAAACAATACTGCATTACACTATACTATAGCACTATACTATACTGCCCTACACTACACTATACTATACTGCACTATAATAAACAATGCTGCATTACACTATACTATAGCACTATACTATACTGCCCTACACTACACTATACTATACTGCACTATAATAAACAATGCTGCATTACACTATACTATAGCACTATACTATACTGCCCTACACTACACTATACTATACTGCACTATAATAAACAATGCTGCATTACACTATACTATAGCACTATACTATACTGCCCTACACTACACTATACTATACTGCACTATAATAAACAATGCTGCATTACACTATACTATAGCACTATACTATACTGCCCTACACTACACTATACTATACTGCACTATAATAAACAATGCTGCATTGCACTATACTATACTATACTATACTGCCCTACACTATACTATACTGCACTATACTAAACAATGCTGCATTACACTATACTATACCACTATACTATACTGCCCTACACTATACTATACTGCACTATACTAAACAATGCTGCATTACACTATACTATACCACTATACTATACCACTATACTATACTGCCCTACACTATACTATACTGCACTATACTAAACAATGCTGCATTACACTATACTATACCACTATACTATACTGCCCTATACTATACTGCACTATACTAAACAATGCTGCATTACACTATACTATACTGCCCTACACTATACTATACTGCACTATACTAAACAATGCTGCATTACACTATACTATACCACTATACTATACTGCCCTATACTATACTGCACTATACTAAACAATGCTGCATTACACTATACTATACTGCCCTACACTATACTATACTGCACTATACTAAACAATGCTGCATTACACTATACTATACTGCCCTACACTATACTATACTGCACTATACTAAACAATGCTGCATTACACTATACTATACTGCCCTACACTATACTATACTGCACTATACTAAACAATACTGCATTACACTATACTATACCACTATACTATACTGCCCAACACTATACTGTACTGCACTATGCCACTATACTGTATTCACTACACTACATTATATTATACTACACCATACTATATTATACTACACTATCCTATACTGCACTGCAGTATAGAACTACTACACTATACTACACTACACTATACTGGATTACACTATTCTATACCGCAATACAATACACTATACTTCACTACACTATACTATACTATACTACACTGGATTACACAAATTTCTATACTGCACTACACTATAGTCATAGTCAAAGTCAAATTTATTTTTAAAGCACATTTAACACAACTTAGTTGACCAAAGTGCTGTACAATTGTAAAATAGCTGCAGACATAGAAACAGACAATAATAATAAAATAATATAATAAAAAAAATAAAATAAAAAAAAAACAGGGAGAAGAATACCTCATCACTCAGTATTAAATGCCAATGTGTATAAAAAGGTCTTAAGGTGAGATTTAAAAATAGGAAGAGTCGGGGCCTGCCTGATGTACAGGGGCAACTCATTCCAAAGTTTAGTGGCTGCCACTGAAAAGGCACGATCACAATACTGCACTATACTATACTATACTGCACTGCGCTATACTGTACTGCACTGCACTATACTGTACTGCACTGCACTATACTGTACTGCACTGCACTATACTGTACTGTACTGTACTGCACTGCACTATACTGTACTGCACTGCACTGCACTATACTATACTGTACTACACTGCACTGCACTATACTGCACTACACTGCACTATACTGTACTGCACTGCACTGCACTATACTGTACTGCACTACACTGCACTGCACTGCACTGCACTGTACTGTACTGCACTGCACTGTACTGTACTGCACTGCACTACACTGTACTGCACTATACTGTACTGCACTGCACTATACTGTACTGCACTGCACTATACTGTACTGCACTGCACTATACTGTACTGCACTGCACTATACTGTACTGCACTGCACTATACTGCACTGCACTATACTGCACTATACTGCACTGCACTATACTGCACTGCACTATACTGCACTGCACTATACTGCACTGCACTGCACTATACTATACTGCACTGCACTGTACTACACTGCACTGCACTGTACTACACTGCACTATACTGTACTACACTGCACTACACAAATTTCTATACTGCACTACACTGCACTACACTATTACACTGGATTACACAAATTTCTATACTGCACTACACTATACTACACTGGATTACACTATTCTAACTACACTATACTGCACTACACTATACTACACTGGATTACACTATTCTAACTACACTATACTGCACTACACTATACTATACTACACTACACTATACTATACTATACTGGATTACACAAATTTCTATACTACACTGCACTGCACTATACTACACTGCACTGCACTGCACTATACTACACTGCACTATACTACATTGGATTACACAAATTTCTATACTGCACTACACTATACTACACTGGATTACACTATTCTAACTACACTATACTGCACTACACTATACTATACTACACTACACTATACTATACTGGATTACACAAATTTCTATACTACACTATACTACACTGTATTACACAAATTTCTATACTACACTATACTACACTGTATTACACAAATTTCTATACTACACTATACTACACTGTATTACACTATTCTATACTATACTGCACTATATTGGATTACACTACACGATACTGCACTATACTAAACTGTATTACACTATTCTAACTAAACTATACTACACTACACTATACTGGATTACACTATTCTATGCTACACTATACTGTACTGCACTATACTACACTGTACTGGATTACACTACACTATACTGGATTACACTATACTGGATTACAATATTTTATACTACACTACACTGTACTGGATTACACTATACTGGATTACAATATTTTATACTATGCTACACTGTACTGCACTATACTATACTGGGTTACACTATACACTGTGCATTAACCTGTTGAGACCGGTGGTTATACTCCAAAAGGTTAAATAATTAAACCGAATATAGGCTGACTATCTAGCTGTCTAGCTATTATATTATACTGTGCTATAAACTGTAATGCTGACAATAGTATGTTGTGCTTTCACATTAATATGTAAAGATAAATACTGGTTGAAATATAACTATAATATTTGTTTTGGTATAATATATAATATAGTGATTACGTCCTGGCTATTTGGATGGGTCTTGCTCTAGAGTAGCAGCTCGTTAGATGTAAACATGGTTTATCGGGATGTTTTTGGCTAGAATGATGCTGCATCAGACTCAATTCCATCCGTTATACACCATGAGGGATTTCTCCATCAGTAAGATCATTTTAACTATCCCTTTTAGACACTTAACTCCTTAGCATTTTCGGCAGCATAGCAGCTAATTAACTACCCAAGCTACCAAATCATGTTAGCATAGCAGTTGGTTGAAAAGTGACCTCTAGATTTAACCGCAGCAAGGCTTCAGTGCCTGGACTAGCCATCGTGTTTGGTTCCTCCAGTTTTGGAGTGTTAGTGAATTTAAATCTGTAAACTTTATTTATTTCCGGCGTTTCATTCACAGCAGATGAGGCAAAGGTGTGTAACAAAGGTGAGTCGAACAGAAAGCATAAATTCAATTTGCAGCTGAAATAATTAACATACTCCTGCTCTGATGTTCTCGTCTGTCTCGGGTACTGCTGCCTCAAACCTCAGGCACTTGAGTAATAAATAATAAATAAATAAATAAAACCCTGACCCTCATGATACAGTGATGGGTTACTTTTAGTGTGTGTGTGTGAAGCTAGCTAGCAGAGTCGAGTTTCTTCCCAATCCCAGTACATCATGGCAGACATGTTAACATCACGATTCTCTTCTGTGAAGAGGAACCGGAAACATCTCCAGGGTAGATTTGAAAGATGGAGTCTGTGTGTAGGTGTTTGAGGTGTTCAGTCTGTGCATCGGAGTTTGTGTCTGCTGTGTTTCAGCTCTGAAAAGTGGTGTGATGTCTCAGTAGTATCTCAGGACATGTTTCTGAAGTGTGATGACAGTGTGGATGGTGTTGATAATAAAAATGGTGGTGTTGATGGTGATGACAGTGAAGATGGTGTTGGTATTGATAGTGTAGATGGTGAGGATGCTGATACGGTTTGTGAGGATGTTGTTGGTGAGGGTGGTGATGGTGTCAGTGAGGATGGTGTTTGTGGTGAGGATGGTACTGTTGGTGGTGGTGATGGTGTCAGTGAGGATGGTGTTTGTGGTGAGGATGGTCGTGTTGGTGGTGGTGATTGTGTCAGTGGTGAGGATGGTGGTGTTGGTGAGGATGGTAGTGTTGGTGGTGGTGATTGTGTTGGTGAGGATGGTGTTTGTGGTGAGGATGGTAGTGTTGGTGAGGATGGTAGTGTTGGTGAGGATGGTAGTGTTGGTGAGGATGGTAGTGTTGGTGAGGATGGTAGTGTTGGTGAGGATGGTAGTGTTGGTGAGGATGGTAGTGTTGGTGAGGATGGTAGTGTTGGTGAGGATGGTAGTGTTGGTGAGGATGGTAGTGTTGGTGAGGATGGTTGTGTTGGTGAGGATGGTAGTGTTGGTGAGGATGGTAGTGTTGGTGGTGATTGTGTTGGTGGTGATTGTGTTGGTGAGGATGGTAGTGTTGGTGAGGATGGTAGTGTTGGTGAGGATGGTAGTGTTGGTGAGGATGGTAGTGTTGGTGAGGATGGTAGTGTTGGTGAGGATGGTGTTTGTGGTGAGGATGGTAGTGTTGGTGGTGATTGTCAGTGAGGATGATGGTGTTGGTGGTGGTGATGGTGATGGTGTTGGTGAGGCTGGTGTTGGTAGTGCTGATACTAGTGTTGGTTGGCGTTGGTGGTGTTGATGGTAGGTGGTTCCAGTGTGTGTTCTCCTGCTTAGACACACACTTTGTCTCCAGAAGGTGCTGGTTGTTGGTGTAGAAGGTGAATCAGGTGTGTTCAGTGTGCTTCATCAGGGTCACAGACGCCACTGCTGTTCTCTTTTTTTTTTTTTTTTTTTTTTTTTCTTTTTTAGACCCCAAACACCAGCATGATGGGTTCAAGACCATTCCTGAATAATCAAAAAGCTTATTATTTCAATTAATTTATTTCCAGAATTAGAAACTGAACAGAAGCAGCTGATTTGCTGCTAAATATTCATACTTAATCTTTTTGTTTTTTATTTGTAAAAAAACATTATAAAAATTGTTTACTAATTATTCTGTTCTGCTAATTTGTAAACAAATGTAAAAGTATGTAAATATAAATGTCCTTTGTAGTAAAAATTATTTTGATTATATAAAACGTATATAAACGTTTTTTGTTATAATGCATTTTTTTTAAATTAATTATTTATTTATTTTTTATTTTACTTTATCTACCAGGAAAAAAAATCAGACATTTTAAAGATTGCAAATTGAGTTAAATTGACTCAGCAAAATGTATTATTATTATTATTATTTTGAAGAATGCTCTCCTTCAGGAATGTAGCAGTGCACGTGACGGACGTCACAGAGCGGTTGTGTTTCGGTGACGTTCAGACGTCCCTGTTGAGGGTAAACCAGGTCCTAGTGCTTGTTGTGTCGGTGTTGCGTGTAAGTGAACATGTTCTCGCTCCACAAACCAGGAAGTAGATCTTGATTTACCGCAGGCACCCTGTTCACTTCCTGACGTCCCAGCACAGAGACATCACTAACCTCACCAGCTCTTTACTATTCCACTGACACGGCCATCAGTCTGTGTTTGTACGCCTCATACTGAGGAATTCAGAGGTCTTTGTCATTCCAAATTGGGTTTTTTTTGTTGTTGTTTTGAAACCGAATGATTTTAAAAACTTAGGACTTTCTTATGACACGGAGCTTGATCTTCCAGTTACAGCTTCAGTACAAAACCATTTAAAGTCATGATTATATTGTTATTTTTAATTTTTTAAAATAATTCCAATGTTTTAATAAATCTTGTTCTTGAGTCTAAACGGGAAAAGCTCTGAAATAGATTTCAATCCTGAGTGCGTTCTGCTAAAACTCGTAACGGGCAATTCTGAAGAAAACGCCTCCTCTGTTCGGAAACTCTACTCTACTCAACCTTCTTCTCGAGTTCAGCAAGTGACGACAAGCGAATCAACATGGCCGCTCACTTTCCACGAGTTTAACTGTGTTCACCTTCAACCGGTCAGCATGCAGGCATTCACGCGTTTACAAAAAAACTCATGATAGATACTGATGATGGATGCTAATTAGCGTAGACTAGCAACAAAAAACTCTCACACTTTGTACCTTGCGAACGATGTATTGCAGAGCTCCGCCTCCCCTCCCCACCCACACAGAATTCTGCAGAATTCTGGGACTTTCCTGAAACATACATCGCTGTATGTAACACCACGTTACAGTTGAAACCAGATATTTACATATACTTCAGAAAAAAACACAAGGACTTTTTTTTTCTTTACTGTCAAACATTAAATCAGAGTAAACTTTTTCTGTTTTAGATCAATAAATATTAACATATTTTTTGCATTTGTTAAATGTCAGAATCGAGCGAGGGAGAATTTTATGGAATTTTTTATTTTATCACTTTCATCAAAGTCAGAAGTGTACATACACTAAGTTTGTGTCTTTTAAACAAAAAGAAAACTCCAGATGATTCCATTCTGAGCTTAAGAAGCTTCAGATAGGTTAATTGATTCCACTTGAGTTAATTGGTGGCACATCTGTGGATGCATATAAAGGCACACCTCAAACACAGAGCCTCTTTCTATGACATCATGGGAAAATCAAGAGAAATCGACCAAGACATCAGGAAAAGAATTGTGGACCTCCACAAGTGTGGCTCATCCTTAGGTGCAATTTCCAGATGCCTGAAGGTCCCATGTTCATCCGTTCAGACAATAATACGCAAGTATAAAAAAACATGGGAATGTACAACCATCATACCGCTCAGGAAGACGGATTCAGAGTCCCAGAGAGGAACGTTTTTTAGTGCAAAATGTGCGAATCAACCCCAGGACAACAGCAAAAGACCTTGTGAAGATGCTAGCTGAAACTGGTAAGACAGTGTCATTATCCACAGTAAAACGAGTCCTGTACCACCATGAGTTGAACGGTTACTCTGGGAGGAGAAAGCCATTACTTCAAAACCACCATAAAAAAGCCAGACTACAGTTTCAACTGCACATGGGGACAAAAATCTGCACATGGGAGACATGTCCTGTGGTCTGACGAAACAAAAATTGAACTGTTCGGCCATAATGATAAACGGTATATTTGGAGGAAAAAGGGCGAAGCTTTGAAGCCTCAGAACACCATCCCAACTGTGAAGTATGGGGATGGTAGTATAATGTTGTGGGGCTGCTTTGCTGCAGAAGGGACTGGTGCACTTCACAAAATAGATGGCATCATGAGAAAAGAAAATTATGTGGATATATTGAAGCAACATCTGAAGACATCAGCCAGGAAGTTAAAGCTTGGGCGCAAATGGGTCTTCTAAATGGACAATGACCCCAAGCATACCTCCAAATTAGTTACAAAGTGGCTTAAGGACAACAAAGTCAAGGTATTGAAGTGGCCATCACAAAGCCCTGATCTCAATCCCATAGAAAATTTGTGGGCGGCACTGAAAAGGCGAATGCGACCCAGTTACACCAGTTCTGTCAAGAGGAGTGGGCCAAAATTCCAGCAAACTATTGTAGAAAGCTTGTGGAAGGATACCCGAAACGTTTGGCCCAAGTGAAACAGTTTTGGGGCAATTCTACCAAATACTAAGGAAGTGTATGTAAATTTTTGACTGATGAAAGTAATAAAAAAAAAAAAAATTCCATAAAATTCTCCCTCGCTCGATTCTGACATTTAACAAATGCAAAAAATATGTTAATATTTATTGGTCTTAAACAGAAAAAGTTCACTCTGATTTAATGTTTGACAGTAAAGAAAAAAAAAGTTTGTGTTTTTTTTCTGAAGCTTATGTAAATATCTGGTTTCAACTGTATATCCCAAATTACTGCCCACGCCTCTTTTTCCTTAGACCACACCTCTTTTCTCTCAGGCCACACCCAGGCCACTTTTCTGCCTTCCTTATGCCTTATTTGTTCTGTCTCACTGTTTGATATAGTGATATAGTGTGTGTGTGTGTTTTATAGCTAGTGAAACACTAATTACGTAAATTATTGGTTGTGGAAATTAGTCACATGATTGATATGTTAACAAACAGGCTTTGTATTAGCTATTAGCAGATTAGCAGTGCGAGCTAACTCTCCAGAGGCACCAGTGATCCTCGTTACATCAGCAACTGGCAGTATGAGATGATAAAGCTAGCATCTTAAAGGAAGCTAGCACGCCTAAGACGTGAACCCCTGTAGCTGTAGTCGTTATCCACTCCTGATAACGTCTCTGTATATATATATTGTCTAATGTTTCGTCGGTGAGCTGCGGAGTCACATACGGAAGACTAGCGTCTTAAATTTTTCCGCTCAAGCGCTGAGTCCTTTATGTTTCCTGTTGTTATTTTTGAAATATTTGGAAATATGGCTTTGTAAAAAAAAAAAAAAAAAAGTTTCTCCCTACATCTGGACATATGGTGTGTGTGTGGTGCAGCAGCAGGTGGTTGGGTTTAAAAAAATATTAATAATAATATTAAGAGTGTGGTGAAGCAGGTGCTTAAAAATACATTAAAAATATTAATTTTATAAATTAATAAATAAATTAATTTAATTATTTATTTGTAATAATTAATTTGTTGTTTATATTTTTATTTATTTATTTAATAATAAGACATTAGTAATAATGTTAAGAGTACAGTGTGTGCCGCAGCATTGAGCTGTTTTGTGTTGAGCATTTTATATTTAAACAAACACAGCAGAAATAAAATTCCTTAATCCCCCCCCCCCAATTTTTATTATGTGATGCAGTAGAAGGTAAAGACACAACTAGATTTAGCTGTGATATGTAGTGCTACTGATAACAACTAATATCTAATAATACAGTCGTCCTGGGATTAAAGTCACTTCTCTAACGCACACAATCTCGTCCTTCACGAGTCCTTTCTCAGGCAGATTTACGAGCGTAGGTTTCCCCCAGCGTTTGCTGGTTCAGTTTCGTTTTAATTTATCGACACACCCGTAATTCGTGCACCGTGTTCTAGCCAGGATACAAAATGGCTTCCTGTTTGTGCCCCACATAGAGGTAATATGCCTCCAAACCCCAATACTTTCAACTGAAAAAATAAAAGCGGAGTAAACATTCACACAAACAGGGCCCAGGGTGTTGCCGATACTTAATATAGATGATACAGTAAAGTAAACATTCTCACAAATATGGGTAAGGGTGCCAGTTCATTTTTTTTCCCTTGGGAAAATGTAAAGGAGTAAACATTCACCAAAACATGGCTGGGGGATGGAAATACTTTTTAAAAGTTAGAAGAACAAAAAGAAAGAGAAATGTTTACATAGACATGGCCAAGGGTGCCAATACATTTTACTGATGATGAAGACGTGTATACGTTTTATGGAACAGTGGTGAGGGTGGCAATAGTTTTACTGGAAAGATAAGAAGAGGAGTAATCGTTCCCACAAGCATGGCCAAGGGTGCCAATACTTCTTTTTTTATTTTTTCTTAACTGAAAATAAAGAAATATTGCAACGTCGAGAAAGTAGAATCTTGTGTCTTGTGCCAGGATAATCATTTTCAGCCAATCGGGGCCCTGATTGTTTTTAACTCCGCCCATGCTCAGAAATTACGCTATAGACTATCATTAATGTTCGTGCTGACAGACGTGTAAATATTCCCTCAGAGTGCATTTAGAGCTCTCTCCTAGCTATCGTGTTAGACTGAATATGATATTTTATTCCTGATTAATGTAAGCAGTAAATAGCTAATAGATTTGTCGCTCTTTTTTAGCTAGCTAACTAGTTCATGTAAATGGTCGTGCCACTAGTTAACTAGTTAGCTAGTGTTGGCTTACTAGCAATTTAGCAATTAGCAATTTTTAACGCAGCAGGTAAAATTAGCTCATGTGGAAAGCTAGTCTCGGCCAGCGCATGTCCGGTGGAGATTAAAACCGAATTTTTACCTACATAAGACTTGTGTTGCAAATGAAGGATCATGAGTAATTTTGGAGGAAGGACACTACAGCAGAAGGACTGCTGTGGACAGAAAGGTGGCTCGTTCTCTAGAACTTTCTGAGGTGAGGAAATGGAAGAACGCTGAAAAAAGCACCCTGCCGAGATCGTTTGAAACAATTAACTGACCGTCCGGTGTAACTCCCTGTAATTTTCTTTTCTGTAATGCTCTCAAACTTCCAGCGTGTTCTGTTCTCGTTCGTCGGCGGGATCAACAAAGCCCTAGTTTTAATTCGGGAGCTCGCGTGAAACGTGGAATGTTAAGTCAGTTAGCTCTGCCGTTAACCCGGCCGAGCTCCCCTCTTTATTTATCCATCACTTGACCTTTTTAGCTGGGAATTATACCTAGAGAACCGCTGACCTTGTGCTTTTGGCAAACACACACACACACACACACACACACACCGCGCGCACACACACACACACACACTCTTGCGGCAGTCGAGGCTTGGCTCTTAGCGTCACCGCAGAAGTTTACACAGGCCAGGGTTCACTGATACTGCTGTAAAAATCCCAGACCACACCACAGACGACTCGCTTATTCAAATGTAAACAGTCGACCTGGAGAAACACGACCATCACAGACAACTCCGTCTGTTTTTATTTAGATTTTTTTTAAAATATTCTTTACCTTTTAATATTCGTTCATGTCACGTTCTCTATACACACGCTCTATACTGAACTTTCCAGCTTAAAAGTCAGAGAAGACTTCTCCACAGATTCTAGATGTTTGTATATTTCCTATAAAAACACATTCGTCTTTTAGTAACACAACGGATGTTTGACGGAGTCTTCCTCGCTCGATATCTGACTGTTCTTTCGTTCTCCCCGCTTTTACTCCCGGGAAGAGGAACATGTAATTCAAACATATCATTTAGAGGCGGTGTTATGAAGCAGGTTGTTTCCCCGACCTGTTCTGAAACTCTGCTCTGAATCAGGATCAGCGGCTTTTACAGTGTTAACTCCACATCGCTGTGCTGAAGGTGTTACAGTGTGAAACCACACGCTGTTACGGCTAGTCACTTAGCAACAGACAACCAATCAGAAACTGAGCAGTGCCTCTGTGCCTCATATCAGGTGAAAACCAGGATGTAGCGACACTTAACAAAAACGACTCGGTAGATAGTGTCAGGAGGCAAAACACCCGACATCACGGAAGTGTGCGCCGTAGCGAGGGGGAAATGCGTCACGCTGAAACGTTAGCAGAAGTCGGATATCGAGGAACGAACGTCTGATTTATGATAAAGATGATAAAGCTGTGAAAGATAACGGAACCTGCTCAGGTGCAGAAGAACAGACATGAACTTTTTTATCCTCAGTGATTAAACTGAAAGCGTGCCAAATTTATTCAATCAGGGTTGAATATGCAAATTAGTAGAAGGTAGAGGCGGGGTTGAGGAATGTAGAGTGTGAAACATCAGATGATGAAGATCCAGGATTCAGTGTTAACCCCGGGGAAGTAGGAGCAGTGTGTGACCTCCGACTACACGACCCAGGATTCCCTTTACGCAGAGTTTATAATCACTTAATTTTTTTAATAATTCATTTCATTCATTCAATTTATTGGAAAACAAAAACCTTTTGGATGAAGAGGGTAACTCCGCCCCTTCACTGATGACTTTCCTTAAACTGGACTCCACACAGTGGTTTATTCCTTACTGAAATATCCAGTAATCCAGACTGGTTCCATAATAACGCACAACAGCTAGAGCTTTTAATAAATTGTTGGGAAGCTTTTTTGTCATTTCTTGTGTGTGGTGTTCACTGTTAGTGCTAATTCCTACACACTAAACCCTGAGACTGATGGATCCAAGCTCAGACCCACTTTAAACGTCGACACTGTGTTTACTCGTTATTAACCTCGGGGGTGGAGAAATCATCTGTTATTTAGCTAGCCTACTAGAACCATATCTAGGGTCTAGTTGTTTAGGTACTGTGTTTTCTCTCAGGCCAGAAACAAGCTTAATGTTTATTAGATATTAACATGTATCATGAACATGTATTATGGATGGATGGATAGTTGGACAGACAGATGGGCAGATGGATGTTTGGATGGTCGGTAGGGTGGATAGATGGATGGACAGATGAGTGGATGGCTAATTGGATCGATGGATGGATGGTTGGTAGGATGAATAAATAGATGGACAGATGAGCGGATGGCTTGATGGTTGGTAGGATGGATGGGTGGATATATTGATGGATGGATCCATAGATGGACAGACAGACGGATGGATGGATGCATAGTCGGTTGGATGGATGGATGGATGGATGGCTGTTTGGTGGGAATTAACCATATTTGTTTAGAGACTTGAGATTTCTTTCCTTTGGTATATTGTAATCAGGTGACAAGGAAGAATGAAAGAAAAATTCCCCTTAAGGATAGAATTCCTATTCAGGATGGTTGAATGAGTTTTGCTGATGTATATCTAATATGTGTAGATGCAGTATGTCAAGTATACTGTCACTGTTTCCTGCTAATTCTGAGGTAAATTTGAGATAATTGAGGTACATTTGTGTTAAATCTGAGGTAATTTGGTGATAATTCTATGGTAATTTTGTGATAATTGTGAGGTAATTGTGTGATAATTCTGAGGTAAATTTGTGGTAATTGTGTGATAATTCTGAGGTAAATTTGTGGTAATTCTGAGGTAAATTTGTGATAATTCTGAGGTAAATTTGTGATAATTCTGTGGTAAATTTGTGGTAATTGTGTGGTAATTCTGAGGTAAATTTGTGGTAATTGTGTGGTAATTCTGAGGTAAATTTGTGGTAATTGTGTGATAATTCTGAGGTAAATTTGTGGTAATTGTGTGATAATTCTGAGGTAAATTTGTGGTAATTCTGAGGTAAATTTGTGGTAATTGTGTGATAATTCTGAGGTAAATTTGTGGTAACTGTGTGATAATTCTGAGGTAAATTTTGTGATAATTCTGAGGTAAATTTGTGGTAATTCTGAGGTAAATTTGTGGTAATTGTGTGATAATTCTGAGGTAAATTTGTGATAATTCTGAGGTAAATTTGTGATAATTCTGAGGTAAATTTGTGGTAATTGTGTGATAATTCTGAGGTAAATTTGTGATAATTCTGAGGTAAATTTGTGGTAATTGTGTGATAATTCTGAGGTAAATTTGTGATAATTCTGAGGTAAATTTGTGGTAATTGTGTGATAATTCTGAGGTAAATTTGGACACAGCGATAGAATATGGTCATAAATATGGTGTCTGTGAGAAGATGGAGCGTGTGATTGGTGTTAATGTGACTGCCAACTCAGGAAGGATGAACAGATAATTGCGCTGCGTGTGAAGGTAGCCGCTGCGGTACTTCCTGTCGGGACTGAAGTGGCTTTTCTGTCTTCACACGGCCCACATTCAGGACTGTTTCTTACCTCGTTTAACATGCTGTGAAATAAAAAGGTTGTGAGGGCGGAAGTGACCGAATGGAACGTCCACACGCACAAACCGGACAGACTCTGGACTGTTGAATACTCTGCAGATACGCGAAAAAGAATAAAGATAC